>NW_020272947.1:228339-232292 GCF_003268045.1 Sipha flava | reverse complement strand
TGAACACAACGACTGCCAGCGAAAACCGATAGAATTTTAAAAAGGATTTATTACTGGCAGCCGTATTCTTCATTCGCTTCTGCCGACATTACGGGTCAGGTAAAAAGTAAAACCCTCCAGGTCGCCGTCACATTTATATTGTTGTGTACACTGCAGGCACCCTAATGTGCGGGAGAGCTGCACCCCTCGGAATCTGTGGGAAACTAAACGAAAACGGACGTCCGTACGAAATAACCGTAAGAGAGAGTGGTTTATGGGGAGAGAGAGGGGGGAGAGATTCGTATAATATAAAAACACTAAATAAAGTACAGCGCATGTAAATATTACGTAATAAATAGGTTATGTATGTGTGTACCGCCGCCACGGAGTCAATTGTTCGACATCTGCTGCGCGAAACGTAACGAAACGAAAATAGACAGTTTAAATATAAATATATCCTGGTATTTTCGACATGCGTTTGTTGTTATAATCATAATTTAACCAAATCATATCGAAATATTATTTTGGGAGAAAGAAAGAAACTAACGCGTAAAAATTAGTCGGGAGGTCATTGCGTGTCGTCATCGCGCGCTTGGAGGTTGCCAAAGCAAGGCCGAGGCGATAATACGCACACATGCAATATTCTATAAAACGTCGTTGCCGAGATTCGTAAATGCCTACTATAGTAAAACACTGGACCGACCTTCGGAAGCTCCAAATACGATGACTATTATTTAAATTTGTTATTAAATCTGAAGATAGATGTTTGAAAAATGTCATTCGTAGAATAACACCTAAAAAATCAATGCTAACTGCAAAGGAAGAATGCTTGAAAAATATCATTACGTTTTAATCAACGTGTTGATCGGAATTCGCGAAATAGTAAAAGTGTTTTTGAAACGTAATTCAAAGTCAAAGAAAGTCGATTCAATCATAAGTCCGTAGAAGTAACATATAAGGTGTTATTTATCGATTTTCAAACGTAAATGCATATTTACCGGAAGAGCTTTATCAATAGATATTATACATACTTCAAGGTAAACTATAAAAGGACAAACGAACAAGGTCGTGTTGAAAGAGTCTGAAAACGTTGAGGCAAAACTACTGTTAATTGGTGCCGACACAAAATATTATGTCGGCGTTTTACGGAGAAAAAAAAAACGACAATCGTGTATCATATTGTTCGATAGTTTTTCATACTCGGAGATTAAACGCAATACGGCCGTGTTAATCGAAATGATTTCCGATCGTAGTTTAACACTTTCTCTACAGTCCGACCGACGTGCGCTATTGCGCAGTTGCTACTACTCCGGCGCGTGACGAATGATTCGAATGCAAAACACGAAACGTACACGTAACGAGTTGGAAATGTAAATGCGCCAATATTTTCGAGAGCATTTAAACAATGCGAAGCGCGGAGCGTTCGGGTGGCGTTTCTCGACATTTTGTTTAATTAAGATTACTCGGACGAGAATTGAAAAAAAAAACATTAAAACAAAAACAACACACCCACCGGTTAACGACGGCATCGTCGACAGCGTTCGCGCCGGCATTGCCGTCGGGCACCCGACATTGACCTAGATAATACATTTGTTATTTTTTCGATTCCCCTCCGGTCGCCACTTGGTGGCAGAGCGGCGGTACAACCTTGCCGCCGCCGCCGTCGCGCGATACCACAAAACGCCGAAAACGCGAATTCCCTCGGAATAAGCGAGAACCAGAACTCGCATGACTAACCGTACAACGCGATTACGATACGGTAAAAACGAATACGCGATGCAATCGAACAACAATAACGAAACGTTTGTCCGAACGGAAACGGGTGAAAGCCACCCGGGCGTTTGGGCGCCCGCCGAGATTTGTTGAGCGTCAAAATCGAATGCTTTGTTGCGATTTTCGTTCGGTGATGCCACGGGCACGCGTGAACCGCGCGGCGCGACAAAAACACACGCACACGGTGCGTGACTTCGGAACGAGACCGTGACCGTGGCGTGGTGTCGCTTCGGGCGACTTCTCCTCGGTCGTCGGTAAACGTGTTAATGGTGTACGGTATACAGCGGTATAACAGCAGCAAAGACGACAATGAACGACGGCCGTACGGGAAATCCGAAATCGTAGGCTCGGTACGTGGCGCGATCGAATCGCGCAAAACGATCCAAGTCGCCGTGTGAAAGGAGTGAGGGGTAGGCACGGGGGGGGGGCAGAGAGAAAGAACGCGATAATCGGTAGATCGGCCGTGCGCGCGAATATGTAGGCCACTTCACCGCGGAAGACGTCGAACCGCCACCGCCACCGTCGCAGGTCGTGACACCGCGTTAGCCGCGCGCGCACCACGCGAAGTGGGGCGGCCGGTTTTGTTTGGTTATCATCATTAGTGGTGGCGGGCACGCACGCAGCGCCTCAACTCTCCGCATGCAAGGCCGCTCACTAGGCCGCCGCGGTGAAATTCGCTACACGCCGCGTCGGCGGCCGTTGCCTTCCCCTCTACACCACCACTACCGCTATTATTATTGTTGTTGTTGTTGTTGTTGTTGTTGTTGTTGGTTGTTGTTGATATTTTTACTATGGATACGTGGTGCCGCGACGGCCGCCCACAGGTGCACAATATATGGTAGCGTTCGGTGTATCGTTCGGAACGCGATACAAATAATAGTACTCGTAAAAGCTCAGCTTCGACCCACGAGAATCAACACTTTTTTTTTCAACAATCCGAATATTGGTGAAATTATTATTGATGTCTCTCTCTCGATTTGTCTGCGTCACGTAAAAAGCCGTTCGGGAAAAATCGTAATCGAACGCCAAATTAATAGAAAACCGTGCTCGCAAAATCGACTTTAATAGGAATTACAAGAAAATTTGACAGTTCGGAAAATGAAAAAAAAAAATATTTGAATAAATTATTTTTAATTTACGTAAAAAAAAATAAATAAAAAACTACTAATCTCAACAGCACGTGCGGTGCGGCGGTTCGGGAAAATCCGTAACGGCAAGCCGAAGGCGCACGCGCGACGCAACACATTGCCGGGCGGAGTACCGCAACGACACGGCGATATCGAACCGGTTGACGCCGGACGGATAAAAATAAATAATAACACCGGGGGGCGGCAGAAAAAAAAAAATGTATTATCAAACATATACGCTTACCGATGAATACTGGTGAAACGAATCGTAATCCACTAACGTGTCCGGTTAAAATGACGACGAGCACCATTAAAAACACTGTTTATGACGAACACAATAGACGCACTCGAGTCGCGAAACCAAAAGTCGATTGGCGACGAGAGAAAAAAAATGTAAAAGTTTTCTCGCGTGGTATAAAAAAAAAAAAAAAATCGCAATACCGTCTTGTCAGAAAATACTCAATGCACAACAAATAATAATCACTGAACGGACACGCACGCACCCGAGCACTTGACGTGTGATTAATACACGGGGGCAGTAGGACGATCCGATAATCCGCCTAGAACTGCGATCGCAACGAACGCGCGTACAATCTGCGTGACGGACACCGCACACACGCGCGCGAGCGCTAAATTAGACTGGGACAGATTACGGAATCAATTACACACGTACGTACGTACGTTCGTACACATGCACACGCGCGAACACTGGCACGGCGGACGAGGGGGGACGGCCGCGCGGAGAGGGGTGGCGGCGGTCACGGTTCGAGCGAGCGACGTCCTCGTCGGGCGGCGGTTGTGCGCGGATGCGAGGTGAACACGGAACGCGCGCGAGCACTAGCGTCCGGCAGACGGGCAGAAGGCGAACTGGAGAATGTGCGGCGCGCCGCGCGCGCGTCGTGTGCGTTTTTCCTCCGGTCCTCCGCCGCCCCGCCGTACCCTTCGCCCGTCCGGCCTACGCCGCGACCCCACCGCGCGCGCCCGACGCCGACGCCGACACACAGCTGTGCGGCCGTCGGTAATAAGTGGGGGGACCCCGTTATGTGTACGACGGTGTGCGCGTGTGTACACGAC
>NW_020272947.1:68131-228291 GCF_003268045.1 Sipha flava | reverse complement strand
ATTATCTTTTTTTTATTTATTTTGTACCCTTTTTTCGCTTCTTTTTTTTTTTTGTTTTTCCATTATTTTTATTACACGTGCGTTTTGCAATTTAATTACGTCCGGAAAAACCGACGAGTACCTGTGCGAAGTATTTTCATTAGTATACAACGTTTAATGCTCATTAAAAATCGGATAATCACATGGAACGTTTGTGAACAAAACGTCTTTTTTGATAATCGGTCGCAACTTCGTTTGGTTAAAGATGTTTAAATGATCATCACGAACTCTGCGACACGATCAAAATGCTTGTCAGGAAAAAATAACTCTTCAGTACATACAGTGCGAGTCTATTTTTATCAGTAAAATGCTTTTTTTTTCTTTCAATGCGAACGAGACGAAAAATTATGAACAGCCTTACACTATAAGCTTTCGCAATAAGTTACTGCAATTAGTGTTTCCAAGACAACTATAATATCCTTGCGCACTACGAAAACAGTCATCAATTGTAAACGAAAATAAAAATTGAATATCACTAACTTGTGACATTCAAACTACAAACCATGAACTCGAAGACGACTTTAATGGATTTTCGAGATAAAATCTAACAGAGTAGTGTATGTATTAATCATTGGCTATGTAGCGTCATCTTTTACCAAGTTCCAATAAATAATAAAAAATAACCTGTGTACAGATATACAATACACGGATACACTCCGTTGTTTAAATTATCCCAAACAAAAAAAAAAAAAACACGCTGGAATGTTTAAATGACGATTAGCTATCGAACAACCGAGTTCGTAATTTATCTTCTATCCCGAGTTTCTACAGTACAATACGTTATCACAATAACATTCATGATTTATTCCGAGACGCATTTGAAAAACTATAAAATAATAATAATAATAATTTGTATTGTCATAGAACACGCAATAAAGTTGAGTTTAAGGTTCAACAGTCAAACCAATTAACACGACTTCCTCATAACGTATTCGCGCGTTTCGATAATAAATAAAATCCACTACATTATTTTATTATAGCGGACCGAAAAAATAACGGAGTCACTAGAAAAACGGTTTTATACGTTTCGTCAACAACTCCGCGTGTGCATACAATTTGTTTGAAATATAATTTTATCAAATTATTTATTTCGGTAGAAACGTGAAAACCGTTTTTACATTTTTTTTTTCTTCTTCTCTTGATATCATTATTTCCTTTTGCTTGCGTTCGCCGTCCGGTTTTCGTTATGACAACGGTATTATTCCGAACGCGTCGCGCCGTCCGTATATTGTATACAATTAATATCTGTCGCGCGGCGTTTACATTTAAACGGGTACGACGACGAAAACACAAGACGCGCCAACAATTACTGCACATTTTAATCTTCGTACATCTCAGCGCGCACAAACTCGAAGCAATGATTCTCCGCACGGTCCGGCGTTATCTCAACGCGTAATAATGTCGTGTTGGTTTTTTTTCCCCCCCCCCCCCCCCCCCGTATACACTCGCATTGTACGCGCGCACTTGTAAAATAATGTTCACGTTAAACCGACGGCGGCTGCAGCGTAAATAATTATTATCGTCGACGTCACCACGCCGTCCTCTTCGGGTCGGTCACGAGGGTCAAAATACGACCGACATCGACGAACACACCCGGAATAATAGTAATAATTGTAATAATAGTATACTGCGGCGCACGTCCCGGCCATTCCCCCCCCGAAAAACGAAAATAAAATAAAAACCGGACGAATGTTTTCTTCGTGCGCACCATCATATACGTACACAATGTTATATGGGCAGCGTATATATGCAGCTAAATCGCCCGACGGCTACGCCACCGTAACAGTTATCGTCGAAGGGTCGTCAGACGAACCGGCAGACCCCTATGTATAAAAATCGTCAACGGGTGTCGCACCGGTGAAAAGGGGACGGACACAAAGACGGTGGAGGAGGCGGCGGCGATGGCTACGAGGGTTCAAGTGTATCACGTGTTTACTTTCAGACGCAAAAAAACCTGCTGCCGATATTTATGTAGGTATATTATATTTAATTTTCCCCTCGAACGTTTGGCAGATTTGGAAATCAACTAGTCGGCTGCAATAACATCCTACATTATGTGTTGGATTTAATATTATAAAATATTGTACGAACGGACATTTAGTGTCAGTATACGCATAAAGTATGGATTAATCAGCGCACGGCGGACTAAAAAAACCAGTAGGCGTGGACGACGGAAAAGAAAAATTATAATAATAGTAATTATTATTATTATTACTGCCGGTCTAAAAGTCGCTTGGTTCAATTCGATGGAATATAATTGTTCGTAAATCTATGTAAAAAACCAAATGTTTAATCGTTTTAAATATGATTTATACATCATACGATTTACGTCATCGCGTAATCTCAGTGAGCATATATACGTTTACGTTTATTGACTAATGGCAACATTATCAAACGATACTATAATGGGCAATGACTGTACAAATTAAATTACCTAGGCAATTATTACACATGAAAAAAAGATACTCGAAACACTAATTATCACGAAGAAACATGAAAATGTGTTCAAACCAACAACTACTGTAAATCATTCGATGTTTTATGACGACAAAAATGTTGTCCGCACGATTCAAAGCGCTGTTCGCAACGAACGCGCAGTACCTATTATACGGATGATTTAAATTTGTGAAACCAAAACGACCATAAAATAATCATTGCACAATTAAAAACGATTAGTAATTAAATGTCTTTGTATTACAGTTTAATGCACTTTATTAATGTCATATCGTATACGTTAGATATACGTATATGCGCGCACAATCGTGTACATAATAACACATGTGATATAATATATTAATGTCGCATGAATTACGCGTTGTAATTCGTATTGGATATTATTAGTTAACTATTTTTGAAAATTATTTAGTAATAATTCACCGGTATTAGTCTGCAGTACATTTCGATAAGCTACATTATTATAATCGTTATTTTTGCCTTATCCGCAAACATTGCCGATTGGTAGATTTATGAAAAATTTATAGTAAAACTTGTTTTGTTAAAACAATTGTGTTGAAATGTATCACAGCGTTCGAACAAACCATATTTTAATAATTATTCAACTAATACAAGTAAACAGAATTGTAAAAAAAAAAAAAAACACATTAGTGTCTCCAAATAGCTGCAGGCCTCAAAACGCGACAACAGATCAACACAGGTCGAGAGATTATCAAGACACCCTCTTGTAATTATTATTTCTGTCGAAAGATTTATACAACACGGTAGTGGTATAAGGTTTCGAGGCTTAGTGAACATAATAAATCAGTGTTTGTTTTTTTTTTTTGTATTTAACGAGTATTAAAAATGTATTCGTTCAAATTGAAGTGGTATTTTATTGACCTACGTCATGGTTACGGAAAGGAGTTCGATCGAAAATGAACAATGCTTCTCTCAATGAATGCGATAACTGTCTTCGATTACGATTTTCATTATAAGTTTTAAAGTATTTTTGAAAATTTTTTATTTACACACACATTTTGACATTTTAACAGGTGTACATAATTTCGTACCAAAAAATGCAAACATTTTAATAATTTAATTTATACCAACGTGCTGTGCAATATTACTCATACATTAATAATCATTAATACGGGTTATAATGAAATCATTATGAAATTGAGAAGCCTACGACATTGATAATCAAACATAATTTCATGAAACAATAAGAGTTTTTCTATTAATAAATACTGCTCGAACATATTGTATCCAGAACATCAGACCATTCAAAAATATTTGTAAAGAGATATCAATCGGATTCCCGTTAAAAACATGATTTTTGTTTTATATTTGTATAGTATAACGATGTGAATGTTTATTGTAATTAATGCATGCAACAATAATATGCGTTATGAGAGCATGTACGAAATCGTATTGGAGTCCTGGCCGGCTGTCGTAAAAACCGGTTTCATTCCTCTCGATAGTACCTATGGTAATACGAGTATAGTGCAGCGGTAGTAAGTAGCAGAAATATAGTATGTATTATTGTGTGGCGGAAAAATAAACGAACGCGACACAGGGCGTACAGGTCGGTAATTACATATGATGTGATACACACAAATATTTTGGAGAACGGTTTCTAATTTTTGTCGTCCCCCCCCCCCTTTGTCTTTTTATTATACACTTGAATCGATTAACATTGTACACACACGATGATTGAATACTCGTTAGCGCAAACACTGAAAGTGCGAACGAATTTTATACACGCCCGTGACATTTTCACTGTCACAACTCTACGGGTAACGTTTTAATCCCACGCGCACACACGTGAACTCAAGTGTCAAATCGTACGATTATTATTAACGTCCAAAAGTACCTACTTATGAATCTCGTTGACGAACTGCTCTCGACAATTGTTTAACGTAACCATCATTTTTCGCCACAGCGCGTTTTAAGACAAAAATGTTTATTTTTCCAACGACACAATACGAAAAATATAAATTTTCTAAACGACTATTATGCGCAAACAAAATGTAATCGTCGTCAATCGAACAAGAAAACGTATACCGCTGTTACAACGATAATGTAATATAATATTTCGAGTTAAAATTATGCGTGTTATCGGAGTGTAAAAAAATATGCATATATTTGTGTGTACATGTGTATCAATTGGACGTGGTGTAAAAAGTGAAACGGAAAAAAAAATATCGTTGAACAAACCGCGTATAATGACGAATTGACGACCTACATGCCAATGTTCCTCGTACACGTTTTTACGATAAAAAAAACCTCAACGGTATCTCACAGAAATTACTGTCAATCTTAAAAGGCCCTTTTATATGAAAAGACATGCATACACAAAATCGATTCCCTAACGAAGTCGATTGTCAGGTAAGACCCGAGGAAAAAGAATAGTGTAATTATTGTGCTTGCGCCCGAAACAGATGAATTATAAAAATTGACATTATTATTTTTTTTTTAAACATAATTATTACACCGCTGGCATACAAATATCAGAGTACATTATGTAACACGTGAAAATAAATTATACTGTACACAAAATGAACGTATGAATAATGAAAATAAAAATGCCTCGGATTATACCGTGTACACATATGCACGCACATCGCGCGTATAATGTATTCAACGATTATGTGAATTTGAAAACACACTCATGCGCACGAGTGCTTTTTGATTAGAAACTTTTTCTAAACAAAAATTTCACGTCCCCAAACGGTTTTAACGAAGTACGAAAACAATCTAATAACGATGTGTCAAAACTCAAAATCATTACCGTCACCGCATTCCGTTCAAGACTCGAACAAACACTTGTGTTGCACACAATAACCGTATTACGGCGTCGGTGTACGTTTTGTTTAAGTGAACACATGTGGTTTTGCAGAATAGCGAATATATTTACCTACGTAGATACGAGTGTAGTATATTTAATAACAATAATAAGATAATGGTCGACCGTAAGTATGTTATCTTGGTCATGGTATGTATTTATAATACTATATCACATGAATGCAAAGGCGGTTATTGCGTTAGGAAAATCCATAACGCTCGACACAATGGAAACTTCGAATTTGAACTTTTTCTCTCCTCTCACTCTCCCTTCGTACCACGCACAATCCCTATTTCTCTCAACCCTCTGCTTTCGCTCCCTCTTTTCCTCTTAATATTTCCGTCTCATTCGGTCACCACAGCGTATAACAAATTGTTCGGGTTTTCCCCCTCTTCACTCTCTCTCTATCTTTCTATTATTTCTCTCTTTCTCTCATTTCTCTATTCCCGCAATCGTATAATATGTACAAACACGTTGGTCGATGCTTTATTGACAGCGACGGCGGCACGATTGAAAAACTTTCACGTATCCTAAAAGAGGTATTTCTATTGAATTTTATTGACGAGGGAATTGCTCGTACGGTGTGTTGTCACCCGCCCCAGTGCACCGCAACCTCGCGTCGAGATTAACACTCAATTTCATTATCCTCGAGAATAGGGAAAAAAAAAACACGTAAATTACCGAATAAGTTTTTTACGCACACGTAAACACGTGTATTTACACATTTAGCGATCAAGGGGAACGGGTACACCTCGTACACCGCATTATACGCAGATACGCATAAAATACGACACCGCGTCGCGTACGTTACATCGTGCGTGCACTAAATATTTATAATAATATTATTCTATACATTGTTCTCGCACGAAATATTACATCTCCTCGGAGAAAGTGGCTTATGTGTCCGTTTTTAATAATATTTTCGACAGTTGTTCACGCCACGGTTATTCGAGGAGCCGCGATAATTAGCGACTAGTCCTGCGCGCGCGTACGTACAACAATATTGTTACGCCGCCGCCGCGACGTACACTCTTGTTTTCGCCGCGAACGTGCGTCTCGTTTTCCCATGGTGTACCTACGTTGCCGCGTTAAACGTTCACCGCACGCGCGGGGTCATCAGCAAACGCAATACCGCATAGGAAGTGGCCCTACGCGGTCGTATACCTAAACGCGTGTATCGCACACAGCTGCGGACGGCATAATGATTTCTGATAAAAAAAAAAAAAAAAATGTACATTAAAACCGTTTACGCGGCCGTAAAAACGGGTCCGGTGTTGCCGACGATCAAGGCTCGGTACTTTATGCGCTAAAAAGTACTAAAATATGCGCATACATATGCGTTAAAAAAAACATCAAAATATGCGGTATAATATGCAGTAGAAAATTGGAAAATAATTGCTTAAAAAATAATAAACTGACTGCTGACTAGTGTACGCTGTACAATGAAATCGCTTGCATGCAGATGTATGTACCCAGTGTTATAACGAACAGAAATAATATTGCGTCTAACCTAATGGTTAAACATGATTGTTTACGTATTACCTATGGTCATACAATTTGTTTATGCCATGTTACAAAACATTAATACAGTGGTAAATCTGTATAAAAATTAATACGGGCCGGCGATGGTCACCGTTACGAGTTCTCGGTACTATAAAGATTATAATATTATTGTTCGGTGCATTGGGAACCGGATTAATATAAATAATAACCGTTGATGAATTAATTTATTTTGTCAAACGATATAAAACTTAGAATTTTGGTTGTCATACATCTAGTATTTTATTATTAAACTATACAATTTTTTTAAAAAATTTTGTTAAATCCATGAAATATGCATATAAATGTTCTTAAGTCCGAAATATGCGAATTGGTAGAAAAAGTAACAAAATATGCAAAATTATGCAACAAAAATTCTTATAACTGAAATATACATACTATGAATCGAATTTGTATCGAATCAGAATTTCAATATGCACTTTCTCGACAAATATGCAAATTCCTAAAGTTCCGAGCCTTGTTAATAATAATGTACAACGGGTACGGTAAAGTTGATATTTACGAATCGATTGATGGCCAAGTGCGCAAATCAGAAAAATGGCCCGTCACCAATACAATCATAATAAAAGTAATAATAATATTATGTTCGCCTTACGTCACGTTTTATTCGTTCGCAACTCGAATTCATTTCATTAGACAACAATCGCAGCTCATATGAGGAGCGTACGCTACTCTACGCCGACGACGACTGACACACTTGCAGCGCGCCCCACGCTTCAACAACGTTTCGTGTTTTTTCCAAACGCACGTGAATAATAATAACGCGTTCAAAAATATTACATTAACATCCAACTGACACGTTGATTATTCTTAAACACGATTGTATGGGCTAAAATCTTTATTGTCCATTATTTTACCATCGACTCCGATGTTTTGTAATTTACTCAACGTGTATACTTTAATTTGTCGGTGTACAATCAACAATGATACGACAACGCACCGCAACCGCGTACAGTAATAACGATTTAACAACACGGACAAAAATAAATAAAATAAAAAACTCGAAAGAAAACAATGCCATTCGATATTTCGTTGTTCTAACACGTAGCCAATATTATAATTTCACATCAACAAGCGACCGCGCCGCAGCAGCGGGTACAACGAAAAGACAAACAATGTGATGGATAGAAAAAAAAATCGATCCGTTTTAATAATAATAATAATTTACAATGCACTTAGTAATAATTGAAATAAAAAAAATAATAATTATAATGTAAGAATGTACAGTACCGTAATAAGCAATTCACCGGAGCGCCGGGAACGTCGCACGCGTCGACGACTCAAAGTGTAAATTTCACGTTTCGCGAGACGCGGTACCCGATCGATATGTGTACACAAAGGACACGAGTTTTGAAGAAAATCCGTACCACCCGGCAGCCCCCTACGGACACCGCCGCCTCCACCGCGGCCGTTTACGAAAAGAAATAAAAGGGAGGAAAGAAATATGATAATTTATTTTTTTTCAACGAAAATACCGTCTACCGGTGGTACACGCAATGAAAACAAATCGAAAGTTCCGACGGAAAAATATTAAACGCTTGGACGATAAATGTATAATTAAAAGGTACTTTTAACTTTCGTCGGCTGTTAATCGGGCTGAAAACTAATCGCTTCCGGTGGCCGATAGCGCGTTAGTCGGAACGTCCGACTGTTGAGCGCGTCATTGTAATGACACGCGTCGGAGTTATTTTCAAGACGGCTCAATCGAATTCGTTGGCACGCCGCCCGCGCCAGTGGCCATCAGGAAAAGTTATACGCGCGCAGTCCTCGCGCAAAACTGCGAATTCGTGTCATCGTCGGCATACGTTGTTTACATATTGATTTTCAGTTCGACACTGATCAATTGATCAATCAAACCGTAGGCGGCTTTACGGGTTGTGCCTTGGCACACCCTAATGTGAATAATGTGAATCGAAAAATTGAATAATTACAGTTAAGAATATATTTGCATACACATTAATTAAAGTTTAGCTTTTTGTAAGTAATACTGCAAGTGTTCAGAATAAGTCTGAAATGATAATTACGTGTATTATGTACCAATCGCTATTTTACATCATTAACAAAGCCATTATTTTTAGAATTTAAATCATAACACGGTCTACACGTACGTGTTTATAGCCTCTTCTTTTTAATTTGAAAAAATAACCAAACAATTACAGGGCACACTCAAATGTAAAACTCTGGGTCCGCCTGTGAATCAAACGCTTGTTTTAAACGTAATAATGGTACGCGTCGGCGTTTTAATCGTTTTCCGATAACGATAATAACACGTAACATGCATAACGAGTACTTATGTAATATGCACCCCGTGGGAAGGGTTAAATGAAATGAAAACATTTCGTTTACGGGGACCGCGTTGCACGACGGTAACGAAACGAACAACACCGTGTCCCGTCGTTATAACTCATAGAAAAAGATGTTGTTAAATGATTAACAGATATATGGGGGAGGGGGGAACCGTAAAACACAGCGCGACCGCCGTAAATACATCTCGGAACTCGATAAATAATTTGAATGTCGCAAAGTTTACGGCCGACTCGTAGACGAGAAGAGCGCGGAGAAACCGGCAACAGTGCAAGTCTCGTCGGTGGGTGCAATTATGGTCCTTAACGATTAGGCTTTCGCAGCGATCACCGTCGAATGCCAATAATAATTATTGGTAATATTATCAGGGCTGTGCTGATGATTTATAGGGCTCGGGGCAGAGTAAAATTGCGGGGCCATGAATGTCGAAAATGTCATTATCGCGCGCCAGTTAAATATTGGAACTCAAATGTGCGCAAATAATCTTAACAAATATAGTACCTTACGGCAATACGAATGAGTAAATAAATAAATTATATAATAAACGATCTTACACGAAAAGAAAATAATATGTACACTTTTTTTTTTTTTGCTCATCAATTTTCTACTATATCCATGATCTATGAAAGCAAGGCCTTTCCGACTGCGGTGAGATCGCGGAGCCCGGGACGACGGGCCTCGCTCGCCCTGCCCTAGGGACGGCCCTGAATATTGTAAACGAAAATCACCGGAATCGCAGTAGTGTCACACGGGCCGTGAAGGGGTAACGGAAACAATTAGTGCACACGCATAGGTTTCGCAGTACAACACGGGTGTGTGGACTACTAATAGCAGTAGTAGTAGTAGTAGTAGTAGTAGTTGTAGTAGTAGTAGTAGTAGTAGTAGTGCTGTGTACGTGTATATTAAAGAATAGTGAGAGCAACCGCTACGTGCACACGCGGCGTCAACGGGTTGGCGGGACGGGCGTGAGAGAGAGAGTGTGCGTGCGTGCATGCGCGTATGTGCGCGCCGTACACGCGCGCGCCAGCGTTGCACACCGGCGACGTCGATCGCGATCGGTCGCGATCGGTCGCGGTCGGTCGGCGTCATCTGCGGCGGCAAAAGGGAACGCACAACGCATACCGCCGACGGTTTAACGGGTACGGTGGAGGGCGGTGTGAACTCACTCGGCGGCAAACGAAAATAATAATAATAATGTAATAAGGCGTCCCCTGGTCGTCTCGTGTGTAATGGAACAACCCGATAATGATACGAAACAACACGCACGCACACACGCGCGCCACGTACACGCACACACGCGACACGCGTACACACACGTTAAACGGCAAGTGGGCGAGACGCATAGGTGCTGGTGGGAGGGCGGCGGTGGCGGCGGAGGGGAACGGACCCGTCGCCGCGGGTCGTCAAATTTTGACCTTTTTTTTCCTTCGTTTGATATTTATTTCCATTTTACGCGCACGACGACGTCTGGTGTTTCTTATTCAATTCAAGAGCCTTTTTTACGGGTTAAACGTTCCAATATCGTTTTTATTTTTATCGACGCCACTTATTGTACATTTCGTGTTACGGTGTTGGCGGGCTCCACGGACACCGCGCGCCGCCGGAGAACAATAATATTATTGCAACAATAATCAAACCGCCAAGGACGATACACGTAAACGGATTTGCACACGCGCTCGCGAACACTATACGCTTCGATGTGTCTCCGTTAACCCCGGTTTAACAAACAAATGCGTTTCCGTCGGTTTTCGTTTCTCGATACACCGCTTTCACACAGCCCAATTGATGACGCGCAACTCGCAACGGTTGCGATTGTAATCGAAAATCACACGACACCACTACGAAACGCACTAATTTTGCAGCGCGAGAAAAACAAAGTTCACAACACTCGTGCTCGTATCGTTCGCTGCGCGAATGCTCTCGATTTTTGAAAACATTTCGTTGCCTTTCTTCGGCACACATTCATTACGTCTCGTTCGTGACCGCGATTCAATATCAATTTCGTCGCCGAACAACGAAAACAGTTAAATCGTTAGAAAAACGTGGAACGCGATTGATCGACCCGATTGTTAGCAATAGTGTCCGAGGACCGGCAATTGACCGCCGCTGCTGCGGTCCGCGATCCGATTAGTTTTTCGTCGACGTCGTTTCGGCGATCGAATACGACCAGGCGCGGCTTCAGAAACTTACCAGGTGGTAGGCCGTTTTAAGTACTAACTGATAATGATTGTTTCCCCAAATTAGTACTGATACATAGTCCGACTATGTTCCTATATTATGATACACACCTCATATTAATGTCATAGTATGGTTTTTTAGGCAAGATAAAATTTTTAGGTCAGTATCCAATTAAA
Organism: Sipha flava; assembly: GCF_003268045.1. NCBI lineage: Eukaryota > Metazoa > Arthropoda > Insecta > Hemiptera > Aphididae > Sipha > Sipha flava. The sequence goes on along the minus strand of NW_020272947.1, from coordinate 216,753 downwards.
TAATCGGCATTTTACAGTTGACAAGGACAAAAATGTATTAAAAATTTTTAATAAAGCCTGGTAGAGGGCCATGGCCCCAGTGCCCCCCCCTCTTGGAGCCACGCCTGGATACGACACGGGATCGCGCGGGCGACAGTGTGGCGCTGCGCACCGAATCGTTGTTGCCACGGAATTTTTTCCGATGAACCGTATGGGCAGGGGACGGGCGGACCGGAAAGACACCGAGCTAAATGACATACCGGCCAAGAGTGTATTCGTGTGCACGCGGATCGTGTCCAATTTCGGTTGGTAAACCAGTCGTGAAAAAAAACACAAAACTACGCAGCGGTCACGTGCGTACACACGTGAAATACACTGACGAGCTTGTTCGTCTGTTCGAAAACATCCCCCGTGTGGCCCGACACTAGTCTACCAACTGGTTCGCGATCTGCAAGAAAGGTTACCCGCACTCTACAGACTTTTTATCGGCCGATAGTTTAGTCGGGTTGGGCTGTTAGTGCGCACACCTGCCAACAGTCAGTCGATCATTGTTATCGACAATTTTGTTATATAGTTGTTATTATGTTATTTTATATGTATTAGTTCAGAGGCGGCCAAACGATCGATCGCGAACGATTTCAGAGTCGATCACATTAGAATTTATTTTTAGGTCACGTGCACGAAAATTAATCGTGGTGGTTATGAACAAATTGTCGATAAATTTTTGTCTGTATAGTTTTTATCTTTTATTCTGGTTTATAAAAAAATCTTCAAAGGTAAAGTATATTTTTAGTGGATCGTGGCCGAAAAAAGTTTGGCCGCCTCTGTATTAGTTGGTGTTGAAGAAAGTGGTCACGTGTAAATTAATGACAATATGTTGTCCAGAAATGTAGTTATTGCTTTGGTACAACGGAGAAGAAGGATTAAGAAGAAAAGAAACCGAGAATATTGGGTAAATCCTATCTACACTGATAGATTGTTACAAGGAAAATTCTATATAATGCGTTGAAAATTATTATAGAGCGCGGATCTTTTTTCGATTTCCTCTATACATCTTTCAATAGACGATTCGATAAACAGTGACATCTTTTAGCAGCAGTAACTTCCTGTGTCGACTTACCTTCTACCGGTCTAGTCGGCCAACTACTTATCGGCATGTGAGCGAGCTATGGGAGAACGTCTTACTGATTAAACAGTCGGCCGACAGTTCGCCGACTGTTTAGTTTGAAGGCAATCGTACAGCCCATCAAACTTGACTATCACCATTATTATTTATTATCACATCGCACTGGTTTGCTGGTGGACTCGAAACATTTCAACTTTTATCCGTCGCGATTAAAAACAGTACCGCGTAAACGGACAACTATAATCAACTTCTATTTTTTTTTTTTTTTGTTCATAATTAAGCTAGTGGCTCGTACTTGCTCGGTAGTACATTTATTTACTAGTACTTCCAACACGGGCCCAATACGAGTTGAAAAAAACAAACGTAATCATAAATATGTGTTGCATGCGGTGCATGCGAAATAACCATTTCGTCATGCGCCGGTAAAACGGTTGGCTAGTGCAACGTTGCACCAGTTGCGGGTAAATCAGCACTGGTGTAAACAATACGCTTGACGCTCGGTTTTAGCCATTAAAATACGTCGACGCGCGAACCGGACAGCCGATCGACGTGGACGAAACGCGAAACAACGTAAAAACGATCGAACAGCATCCGCGTTCCCGGTGCACGCGTCCCAATCCATGTTCGTACGGTTTGTACTGCTACGGCGGCGGCGGTCGGCTCCTCGGGAACCGCCACCGTCGTGGCGGCCGAAAATTATTATTACCGTCGACAGCCGCCGCGACGCGCACACGACGAGCACAATGGCCCCCGCGACCGGTTTTGCAATACACCGCGCGAACCTCCCTCCACCCCACTCCCCTAAGCTCGTACAACACCGCGAACCGCACCTCGTGCGGACGGTCGCAGCAGCGTTCTCTCTTTCCGTTTCTTTCTCTTCGTTTCATTCACTCTCTCGTGACGTCGCCGCCGGTTTCCTCATTCACACGGATTCAATAGTATTAATAATAATAAAAACACCGTTACGTACTGTTACGGCATGCGAGACTAATGTTTTTGACTTCTCGGATATATATTAGGTACCTCTAACAGTGTTGTTTTCCCCTCCCCCCAGATCGTATTGAACGTAAGAACAATAATAAACAAACTTACGGCGTGATACGGAGAAAGGGAAAAAAATTCCACGTTAAAAAAATAATGGTATAATATTTACACATAAATTCATGTACTGCCTAAAAATGTTTAATATTTTCATATTATCACATTTTTACAAACTGTTAGATTACGTTTGTGTTGTAATACACACACACACATATATATCTAAATTAATTACGAGCAAAAAAAAAATTATTCGAACAATTTACTACTGGAGAATTGAGCGTTGATTTGTTCTTGACAAATATATAGCATGTTATCAGGATGAAATTTGATTAAATTCGTGACAAGAGTATTATTTCGTATTTAGTTTTTCAATGTATAATTTGTAAAAATTTAACTATACCACTTTTTTTCCTACGACGTTTTCCGGCATTCCATGACACAACCGACGATCGTTATTACGATTACAATTATTGTTAAACTACACGTTGTACTACAGTGCAACTGAAACGCACTGTTCGACTTTCGCTAGTATTGAATAATTCAATTAAACGATAACTTGTGAGGTATTATTGTTCACGCGCTACTTCCGCGCGCTCACTCGACATTTCGAACGCGCGACCTCTTCGCCGTGTTATCGGCAGAACTATTATTGTACACGCGTTCGACGCCACTGCTGCATGCCGCTCTCGTGCGGTTATTATCCGTAATAAATGTATTGTATGCAACACGTGTACACTGTCTTCGAATAATATTATCATTATTATTACACGTCCAGAGCGGGTTTTCGGTAAGAATTCTCGACGGGGCGCGCAAGATCAAAATGCGTGAAAAGCAATCGTTCGCGAAAGGTTCGGTCGAAAACCACGATTTCCACGTGTTTTAACCGTCCGGCGGATTTGTCGTGTTTCACCGTTCGAACATTGTTCCTTAACAAATATCTATATTTTTTTCATCCACGCCCACGGCGGTAGTATGTCGGTATCGTGAATTACGTAGTTGCTCGCTCATTACACACACCGAAACGTGCCAAATCTGTTTCTCGCGATATCATTACGTTTTCGAGATGTTTTGTTTATTAACTGTACACAAATTCATTACGATATTTACCGCAATATACGGTTTGCCGTTGATATTATAAATACCACATTCATTACTCATCGGTAAACAGAATACGGTCGGTAAACGTAGGTTTGAATCGTGACATAATATATACATAAGGACCGCCGAATCTTTGTTCAAGGTAAACGAAATCTCGACAAACACCGACTGCGTACAAAAGATTCTGTTTCGAATGAAAAACACCGAAAACAACGAACGCATAACGAGTTCATCATTAAAATAAAAACCGAACGACGGTGAGAAACCATAAATAATGATGCACCGCGTTTACAGTATTATGATCGACATGCACTTATCACCATCCTCGATATCGGAACGGGTGATCCGTGATTCCGAATAAAATCAACGTTTGTTTTATATTTTTTCATCTGAAATATTTTATAAGAACTCCTATCGGCGGCGGTGATGTACACATAATGCACAATAATAACTCATACGCGGTTGATAGCGGTTGAAGTGACCCCCGCCGAAGTCGACCGATCAATGGCTGTTTCGGGCTCATTATCGCTCAGCAATATTTTAACATCGTTATCGGTTCAATAAAAACGCTGGTGGTCAAAAAAAAAAAAAAAATAATTCAATAAACTAAATATCGCACCGTAATGGTAACGCGAGTTCCGACGATAAATTTTGTTATTCGTTGTACCGCGGCCGTCGTGGATTTAATCGGTACACTGACGGAATCCGATTCCGCGTACAAAAATGAGACGTGCGGTCACATAAAAGGCGAGGAGAAAAAGAGTGGCGGAGAAAATGTGAAAGAGACGGAACGAAAAGCGATCGGGGCGTATTATTATTTCTTTCTTCTTGTGTTCTCTACAACATAACCATCGTTGTCCGGATGAATGACGACAATTTATAAACGAAGCGCGCGCGCGCGTTCACACACACAAACACACACACGCACGCACACGTGCACACGCAAACATATACACGCACACATTCACAAACACACACTTACGCGCCACGGGAGACGACGATGACGAACATGGCTGCTTGTCGCTTGGGGTTCAAACACAATACACAAGGCCTACCCGTCGCTGTCGATTCGTATAATATTGTTATTACCGTGTGTTCGCGGGTGTGTGTGTTTTGAATATAAAATTATTATTATTGCCCGAAACAAGTTATACGGTACGCGATACTCTCCGCGAGAGCATGTCGACAATTTATTTATGTACACGCCGTGTTATACTTCCCAAATGCTACGACGACGTGCAACGACCAACAGCACCGAACGTACACTTCTTTCCCGGATACAATGGGAAAGGATCCGACACCACGGCGACACGTCAAAATTGTTATTCTTATTATTACGCTGTTTCCACCCTAATTGTATTCGTATTGTACACGAATTTCCACGACGCAGCCCGACCGCGAAACCGAAACCGAGCGCGGAGAATCCACCTCGACTCCGACCCGCGTCCACGGTCGGCATCCGTAGTAAGAAGAGCACACAACAATTTTATCGTACTATCAATTAAAATTGTATTATATTGCCAGGGAAACAAAAGAACGTTGGGGCCACGTGCACTATCTGCTGGAACGCAATGCGCGTGTTGTTGACCGTACTTCGGTTCGGCACGGATGCACGTGTTTTCGTCTCGTTGGACTCTCGGCGAGACGGTCGAAACGCGGGTTTCGTGAGAATCGTTGGCGAGGGGCGCGTGTAAATTCCGCCAAAAAAAAAGAATAAAAAATACGGGTAATAAAACCTACACGTAAATTATTCCGCCCGAAAAAAATTTGTATTTAATAAACACATCCCACATATAATTTTAGACAATTTAAAACTGTCTAATACTAAAAGTACTATATATTTCCACGTTATGATTCTATAAATCGAGCTATCATAGCGTATAATCGTACAAGAGTCTAGGACGTGTACTGAATACGTTTTATAATATTTCCATCTGATATTTACAATTATTAGATCCACAATATGCGGCAATGCTGATAAGATACGACATGATTGACGATTGACAAATCCATTTTTTTTTACCAGGATACTTTCTCGGGCGGAGTTTATAACACCCCGTTGGCGAGAAGTGACGCGGCATTTCAACGCCGCGTCGTCACGGAAAAAGTGATCTTCGACGCGTTTAACTAATGTTCGCCATCGGGAGAGACGAGTTTTTTCGCGCAGCTGACGGATCGGATTTTTACCGAATAGAACGACGGAACGACCAACACCTAAGTACGTTCCGGAGTGCTTACGCATACGAGTAAACACGGAACTGCACGGAAAGGTAACGTGTGCCGATTGGTCGAAAATCCCTGTTGGATTACGGCAGCCGGTGACGACGCGTGTCGCACGTGTACAGCAAAGCCACGGCACGGGCCTCGTACGGTTTCGGGCTAATTTTTATCACAATAACAGGTGGTAAAATGCTCAGCACTGTTTCGACAAACGTTTTCGTCGAGCGGTACGTTCTTACGCACGTGTGGGGTTCGTTGCAGACTATTTGTTGCAGATCATTTTTTGCCGAGCCGTTGAAATCGATTCAAAATGATCGGAGAGTCAAGGATGCAGAAATATTGTGCGTGGAAAATCGTTCTCTGCGGAAAGATCGTTTTTCGGTTTTCTCGTTGCAGTTTTCGATGTGATCCCGGAAAGCGAGTGAAAGCCGGTAACCGTGTCACCGTACGCCAATGTTGATCGCTTTCGGATAATCTTAACTCGGTCGGAAAAACTTTTTAATGCAATCACTGTATCGAGTTCAAAATGTCGAAACTAGAATGCACTAAATTCTGCGCACCCGTAGACCGATACATTTTTCTCATAAACGGATTTCATTAAATTACATTGAAATATGTGTATGTGTAATAAACGTGCACGGCTTTCTCCGAATAAAATTACCTAACTAAATCATTTATTTCTGTTCCACGGAAACAATGAGTACCATCGGGCGTACCGAGTGTTTGTTATTTTATTCCAAAAGTATTTTATACCTTACATTTTTCGTCTGTTTATGTTATTTGTGTTCTATATTAGTTATATCGTATTATACAGTATTTTTCGATATGTCTTATCTGAAATTTCGTTTAAACGAAATTGAAAAATTATCTTATATATTATGAATAGTCGGGAGGAGTTTCCATTTGAAAATGTAATATCCATTGTCGAAATTTCAGCCAAGTCTTGAGTCTTATCATTAAATAATTTGAATAGTATACACAGTACACGCAATCTTAAACTGCTCAATATTTTTATGGAAAAAAAACTCTCTACTAGTAGATCTTTTAGGTTTTTTTTCTTCGAAATATTGCATGCGTTAACAAACAGAAATCGAAAAAAAAAATGAAAAATTATATGATACCACGAGGGTCATGATATCGTTATATCTACAAAATTAAGCAACAACAAGCTGTTTAGAATAAGTATAACGTCATGAGGAAAATGATACCGTAAAGAAACTTCGTATAATAGCGTAGATAAGCAATAAAACAGAATAATGAATAAATAAATTTAAAAAATTCGAAATATTATATGATGTCATAATTTGATTTCATTTGGAATATTTATTATTTATTATGTATTTAAAAAATTGGTCCATATCTTAATAATTATGATTTTAATTTATTAGTTAAAATAAACATTATGATTTTCGGATGTGGAAAATCCTACCCACCACTATTACAAAATAAATTAGTGCTTGTACACAGGGTAAATTGAAACTCAATATGGTGTGATTGGAGAAAAAAAAATAGAAAAGCAAATTAAACATTAATAATATTATAAAAAGAGCTAATTAGTCGGATGTTCTTGGTAATTTATCTTCTTTTTATTATACACCTCTCGGCTTTCCACAGTTTTAATTTCGGTACAAAATACATTTATCAACGTGCCCTACACAACCATAAGATAGGATCCAGAAAGGTATCGTTGACGTGGTAAGAGATAGTTTTCGTCTTCAAGGAAATCGACAATACTCGTAAGAATGGACGAGTCTGTTTTTGACCAAAATCATACCCTTCCCTTTTCTGTCGATTCACTTTTCGACCAAATCAAACATTTATATAATAAATTAAAAATAATAAAATAATGATTTATAATATTTGATTATGACGGAAACTACTATAATATATTAATGACGATTCAGGGTTTTACTCGCGTAGCGAGGTTTTAGGTTCACATACAGAGCATAATCCCATTCGCAACAGTATTAATGTTTATATAAAAACTAGGTTAGACTTAGACCGATAAGTGCCAAGCAGTGGCATTCGAGTTTTTGAGTAGAGCCGGAAAAAAAAAATGCAAAAAATTTTCATTACGATAAGAGATCTAAACTAGATACAAAATATCGTTCTCTTTTATATTAATATTTTAATAATTATTGACAAAAATTGTACATTATTAATTTATTATTTTAAATTTATTACATAAATTTTTGTTTTGGTCGAAAAGGGAATCGGCTTATTTTAAATTTGGCCGAAAAGGGAAGGGTACGTTTTTGGTCGAATACGGCCTTACCCGTAAGAATACGTATTGCCGGTGATCGGTGATATTTCGATGATTACAATATTTTCGAGAACAATGTACGTTACGTGACGGTACAGGGCGCGCAGCACCTACGTTATGTTTCGCGAGAAAGCGAAAAATTTTGTTTAGTCCTATTACCACGGTCATATCCGTCGGTCGATTGTAAAATAATAACACTGTTGCAGTGCACGCGTTGCCCGTGAAAGGACGTATGTATTATGCTGCGCGTACTACATTAGCTGTTGTATCTAGCGAAAGAAATGAAAATAACAGCGAAGAGAGGAATGGTCGCAGCGACAAGACGAGGCCTTTAGACGATAATAAAAATATTAAAACGTATACCATGCGCTCGTGGAAGCCGTAACGTATGTTGTTCTCGGAGAGTAAACATTTTTTACCGATAAGGATCGTGTAGAACGTTTGCACTTAGTACCCCGTCCAGGTCAATATCGATTGCCGTACGATTAATATCGGTATTAACAATGTTCTGTTGCGTCCGATTCTAAGGCGTGTCGAAAACATGTTTTTTTTTTTTGCTTTCGGTCGGCCGGCGACGACTGGATTCGGTGATTTAACTGTCGCCAGTCCGTACGCCGACGCCAGCCGTCTGTGGATTTTTGACAATTTCAATATTTACTCGACGCGAAAAGGGTCAAAATATTTTTACGTACGGGAAGCAAAAAAAAAAAAAAAATAACTCGAGTTCTACCAGTACGCATATTATATTGACTTTTAGACGTAACACTACCAGTACAAACGTCGTGCCGCGTAATCCCTGGAACGGTGGTTGTTCCCGTGCGCGCACTTTTACGTTAAAACTCGTAACGAAATCGTGTACAGGAGTTTTCCGGATCGAACCACGGTTTATCGGCACGAAAAAATATAAAACAATCGTACGGGATTAACGTTTAACATCTCGTCCAGGGACGGTGCAGGTATGGTCGAATTGCACTTGTTTTTGTCGAATTGCACTTGGGTTTAAAAAAAGGTAGTGGTCGAACTGCACTTGGGCTCAAAAAAGTATTTCAATAACATTATCATGCATTTGAAGGAGTTAGATTTATTTTATTTAGTTACATTTATTATCGTTTAGTAACCGTTGGTGTGGTTAAAAATTATTGTTTTATACATCACATTATTATATGTTAATTATATATATTTACATTATAATTGTTATATTATACATTTTTTTTTTTTTTTTAATCGTCAAATTTAATTATTTTCATTACTATAATTTTTTTTTGTCATTTCGATCATTTTTTGTAGTTATGACTGACTAACTGTATTCAAAAATTCTACCCTGGTCATACGCTTCTGAATATATCTGTTATTATTATATAATATTATCTATGTTATTTAAATGGCACGAACTAATATATAATGCTGTTAAACAAGTACGCCGTAGCGTTCTTCAACAGAAAGATTCGTAATATTTTTAAAGGGTTTTCCATTTTAACAGTTTTTTTGAACGAGTGCAGTTCAACCACTACCTGCTTTTTACTCGAGTGCAGTTTGACTATTACTTTTTTTCAATCCAAGTGCAATTGGACCATTTATTTGTAGGTAATAATTGCAATTCGACTATCCCGGACGGCGCGAAGGGGTGGGCAATAGGGGCAGTTGCTCAGGGCCCCACGCCTTAAATTATAATTAAGGCCTTGTGGTTCTGATTTAACTGAACTTAAAATATTTTATTAATATAAATTATAAGACCCAACATTAATTTTGCCCAGGGCCTCGCAAACTCTAACATCGCTACTGACCTCGTAGGTGCATCTTGCCGTTTAAAGGGCCATGTGAGTTCGTGGATCAGAATTTTTAATCGTGAAATGAAAACCTCGAGTTAACGTTTTCATGCGACTACGGTTTTTTCTCCCTCCCCACAATCATAAGCGATTGTAGAAGACGAAAAAGTAAAACCATCTCGAACGGTTGATGCGGCGGTATCATTATTACATTATTGACGGCGGTTCGAGTCGTTTAAAATCGTTGCCACGTTACGTCCGTAAACCGTTGGTCGTATCGAAACGTGATCGAGACGTTATCGTGACGCGTGAACGTAAATACAACGACGCAAATGCATCGATAACATTTGAAGGAAGAAACAAAACTCTCGTCGCTTTTAATTTGTGAAATTAAAAATGTATTAATTTACGTTCGTTTGTTGCTGTGCGCGCGCGAGCACGTGCGCGCGTGTGTAAGCGCACAAGTGTTACAACAACATTACCTCGTGTTTTGCCACTCGAAATCGTAGACTTAACACTTCATGGGCGATGCACAGTAACGCAAAGTATTTAAGTACTGATCAATGCGATGCGCGCGCGTTTAAGTTAAACGTAAGGTTCGTGGGCAAAGGAAATAAGAAATCCAGGCGTTTGTCGGCGGCAAATATATGATATCCGAGGAGGGATGCATTAATCACGCGATATTATTACTATAGCATTACAAACGTATTTCGTTCACGAAATATATCGCACTATCAGTGCGAGAGGGCCGTATTTACGTTTTTGGTGTCGTTGAATTCGTGTTTTTCGTGTGCGGTCTATGTAATTATATTTTTAAACCGTCAGTTATACAAATAAACTTATTGCGCCGAGACGGATCGAGAGGTAACTGAAAACAATGAAGCCGGTACACGAAATGTGACCTTTTAATTATACTTGTTGATAACAACATTATAAGAAAATGTCTGGTCCAGTTAGTCATAATGATATTTAGCAGAAGAAAATTACAAATCACTATAGATTATCAAACATTAGAAATGCTCTCATGAACAATTTAATATTTTTGATATATGGGCCTGTTGCGCTGATAGTGCGATATAATTTATGTTATTACGATCCTCCGGAAAAAAAAAATCGGAAATATAATAAATATTATTCCATCATGTACGTTCTTACGACGACGTACATGTACGTGTACACACACGCACACGAATACACGTCGACTGACTACCCAAAAGAACACCCGTTCAGTGCACCTTCGAGGGCGCACAATGCTTTTTTTTCTGTCCACGAGGGGTCCTGCACAAAGACCGGTGCATGCCGTCGATGACGTTGTTAGCGGTACGACGGTGCGGCGACGTCGGTGTTGAACAGTAGGTACTGGCGATAGGTGTCCGCTCCGACGAGAAAACGTTTACCGAACGAGCGAAAACAAATTATATCATTTCCACCGGGTTATTACCCGACAAGAGCAGCACGGGTTTACCGTGCGATTGCGTCACGACGTTTATCGACTGCTCGCCCACGTAATGATCGTTATGGAAAAAACAAAAAAAAAAAAAAAATTATGATTCCGAAAAAACCTAACGTGATTTTCGAACAATCGCAATGGTCAAGCGCTATGCGCGTCTGCTGACCGCTGCGTAACGAACGTGTAAACACGATGATTGACGTGCACCGATCGGAATTCGCAAGACCCGTGCACATGATAAAGCGCGTGATTTTCGAACGAGTTTCTTTTTAATTTTTTTTTTATACAACGTACGCAACATACAATGCGAACGGCATGCATTTATAATCGCCGCTCGGTATTATTATTATTATTATTTCGCTGCAACAACTAGGTCGTATATTATAGTAATGTAATAATTACTGTTGACTGCCGAGAGCGCAGTCGCTAATCGCATAATATATTCCATCCATCCGATTACGGGAAGAAGAATGCCAGTCATTATAAATCGATAAATTACTCGGTTATAATACCAGTACGTTATTTACTTACGATGATTATTGTTGGCTGGCGAGATTTTATTTTACTTGGTATTATCGCTGCAACGATTTACGCGTTGTACGACCGAATATTTCGCCTGACGGAAAACGGTATTGTTAATAATAATACATCTGTAAATATTACGAAACGAGTTTTAATGTTATGCGTAACATAATTTACGTTATTTAAGCAAAATACACTTGAAAAATTACCTCTTTTCCTAATAATAAAATACACACCTTTAGGTTAGGTGTAATTAAATTAACCCGTGAAATAAAAATGTTCTCATAACCCGTGGTTGTTAACTATAAGTTTACAGTAAAATAATTTTTATAAATTGATTATAAAACCGTATGAATATGCAACAATTATAATTTTTATTCAAACATTTCATTCTTATTCCGTGATTAGGTGAGAAAATAAAGAAAACAATTAGTAAATTGTTAACACTCGTAAACGAACGTATAAATAAATAAATGTTTAGCCTGTAGTATTAATTGTATTTGTACATGGGAATCGCAATCTTATTGACTTTGCCTGCGCACCTGATGATAAATTTTTAATCCGAAACCGATCGTACATTACAAATACAGTAATATCTACTCCGGACTAAACATTTACTTGTTCATTTCTATACACAAATTATTAATTTATACGTTATTATTTCGTACCGCGACCACAGAACAATAAACGCATCAGTTCATAGGGACCCCGAAAACCCTCTACCGTTGTAAGTGAGCCACTGCGCGTCCGCCAAGTCCGCGTGCACAGTAACAACGGGGGCTGTAGGCTGTTGTATCGGTCACCAGCGTTTATTCGGTGTCCTTTGCTCGCAGCGAGTGCGATGTTAACACGGTTACGAAACGCGGTCATAATAACACCGAGTGCAACGTTAACAATCGCATTACGTTGCATTGCCGTTGTCAATGACTCCGTCGCGGCTGCGGTTGCATGCGCGATGCGCGTGAATGTTATTATGACAGCCGCCGTGCGCGTGCGATGACTATTACGAAACCGCGATCAGTTGTGCTCGCGCGTAAAACGATGTTCGATAAATAAAATGTTTTCCTCGCTCGCCCGCAGTTTGTCGTGTGTCCGTGTCCGTCGAATCGTTTTGGATCAATCGTTATTGACCGCTACCGATTTCGGTGTGGTGTGCGGCTGCAGTTGTCGCGCGCGAACCACGAAAACGACGGCAAGTGTTCGACAGGGGGAGGGAGTACCGCGACCGGGAAGGATTACGCGTTACAACATCTACCCGGGGCGAACGCAAAAAAAAATTTCTGGGGGGGGGAGGGTTTTGAAAAAATTAAAAATATTCATAAATATTATCCAATTGTATCGTATACATCAATTTACAGACCACGGGAAACTTTTAGACAACTAATAATTTTTTTAAATTTATTTATTAGTAATACATTTGTTGGTCAGATCATTTATTCTTTATACCTGATATTTCCGGGGAGGGGGGATTTTAATAATCGTTTACGTTTTACGAACGAACGTTTGGCGTTCGGCGCGCAAAGCGAATCGCGAGACGTTTCGAGATCAAAAACGAATACGGTTTACGGACGGTTTTTAATTTTTGATAACCTAACCGGTGCTCTTGGACGTTTCAACCGAGGCGTCGGATTTCAGTCGGTCAATCGAGTTTTCGTTTTTCTCTCCTCGCCACAACATTTAGCACACAACTCGTTTTGGCGGCGTGCGGATTACGTGTGCACTCTGGGCACCGGACTGTTACTTTCACGCGTCGAAAACGAATTTACTATACGTTTCGCGGTCGAGACGGACGAAAAACGACACGCGTATACGTACCGAACGCGCACGTTATCGGTTTTCAAACTATCTATCAATAATCATGGCGTCATCGCCGTGTTTTCGGATTTCCCGCCGCGCCATGTTTCATTTTGTTTTTCTTTCCGGTTCGCACGTCCGCGTACAGGCAGGCGAACAAGTAGGAGGAAAAATAGCAGTGATGGTCAAGAACGTCCCGGGTCGGCCGGATACAATAGCAGCGATTCGCCCCTGTCGCGGTCGTCAAAACTGCAGAACTGTATTGGTAATAATGGACGAGGTGCTGATGGTATAGAAGGAGGGATAAATCTCGTGGTAATGGCGACGCGCGATGAAATAATAAATCATCATTATAATTATTGTACTCCTGACTTTCGGCGGAGATGGTCTAGAGAACTGCTAGCGCGCACTTCACGTGGCGTAACACAAGTGGCGTACCACTGCGAGACTCGAAAACGTTTAACAAAACGTACTGCTCGTCGGAGAAACGCGGTCGCAAGAACAGTAGATGACGCGTACGAAAATCGGTTAGCTTGTCGTCGTGTCACGATGTATGTTTAAAACAGTTGTGCGTACGTCTCCGCGGACTCTCGTTTGGAAATAATACGCGTTTGACGGAAAAACCGTACGGCCTCCGGTACCGGAGAAGCAGATGGTTCGGGTGTGTTCGCACGCGAGACTCGCGACCGCACGCGCAATGCGCGGCACGCGGTGCATACGTGCAAGGGCGCGCACGCACACACCGCACGTACGTACATCTGTCCGTAAGGCTCTCCGGGACGACACCCTCCGGAATCCGATCCCCAGACACCGTCTGCAGGTTTCTTCTTCTTCTTTTATTTATTTTTTTTTTCTTATTCTTATTCTTTCTTCCTTTTTTTTTTTTTTTCCACAGAAAATATTATTATCATTATAATACGGCGCTGCCACTATTCATACGCGCGCGCGTACAATGCACAATACGTACTATCGACATCGTGGTAGTCGCAGTGGTGGTGGTGGTGGTGGTGGTTATCGTGTGTCCTTGACGGCGGGCACGTAATTATTTATCGTACGGATGCGATCCCGAAACGCGTTCACCGGGCACCCCGGGACCGATCGGGGGCCATGACGGCGGTGTCGCGGGGTGGGTGGTAGGGCGGAAGGGAGACGGACCGATGCAGACGACCGACGAACGTGTACAACGTGTTCGCGACGAGGGTCTCTAAAAATACGATAACACATGTCGGCGGCGGCCGCGGCGGCGGTTCAATAACCGCTTGCGGTGGTCGACCATCACACCGGTGGATCCGCCGTGCGCGTTGGACTACGGTGCGCGCACGACGTTCTCCGAGGGGACGCGAACCCGTGCGCGACCGGCTGGAGAATTATTTTGTTTTCATTCTCCTCCGCACAACCGCCGTTGTTCGTTTTCGAATGTTTTCACCCCGTTCCCCCGATCCGAAATCGGGAACATAAAAAATAAATAATAATTAAAAGCAACGGGAAAAGAAACGTCCACCGTCCGAAACGGGTCCCGCTACATAGTCCGGCGGCGACTTAACGCGATCTCGGACCGTAATCGGCACTCGTCTTGATTTAAAAGTACTCGGCACTGAGTCCGAGATGACAGACGTGGTCGGTAATTGTTTATCGTCGGCAGTAGTCAACGTGTCCGACGAATATTGGTAATAGCGATCGGTATTTTTCTCGAGTGGTCCTATCATTGTTATTATTGTTACGCACGTCCGCAATCCGTTTGTAGGCCGTGTTTGCGTGTTCGGTAAAGTACTCGTAGCAGAACTGGTAATAGTAGTAGCAATCATATACCAGTACACGAAACGTTCGGAAACATTTTATTCACGGTTTATTCAATAATAATTTATTACTCGTAAAGGCGCACGTTATGTACATCTAAGGAGCAAAAAAAAATTTGTAATTTATGAATTAATCATGTTTACATGTCATATACAATAAAACGCACGCCCAGTATAATTTTAACAACAGTTACTACAATATATATATATATATATATATATATATATATGTATTTAATTGATTTCTGGTTTTCAGAAAAATAAAATTAAATAAATAAAGAAGAGAGAGAGAGGGAGAGAATGTGTAAACTCATTTCCGAATCATAGCAAATGCGCTTTTAACGTTATAAGTATATTCGCCGAGCAATTATTATTAGGAACATTTTACACGGTTGTTTCACAAGGAATTACAATAATAATTTACAGGAATATAATACACGACGCCAACTTTCTATTACGTTCGCGGATCGTATAAATAGTTATTATGTTTTACGTTCGTGTATAATACATCGGACGCGCACTGAAATTTTAAAGGGTCAGTATGACCAACTCCGTTCACGTATATGCATAACGTATAACAAGTGGTGTTTTTCATGAATAATTGTTGTGTATAAATACTGTTATTGGAGCCATGGAAGCGGTGGGGTGGCGTTAAATTATAATTACAGTACATATTATGTAGGTCGTGAATTTCGCGTAGCAACAATAAAACGAGAATTTTATTAAATTCAAATGCACGTCTTATTGTTTAAACAAATTTTCTTCTGAATCTCTCTTGCGCGCACGCGGTGTACTGTTTGTGTGTGTGTACGACGCGTTAAAGTTCGCGTCATTAAAATCTAATGAACATTAAACAACCGTATATTATAACAACGCACAGATATACTCATGTATACTACATGGGGTACGCCCAGCGCCATGGAAACACATTTGTACGTTTGGAATTAATTATACCAACTCTTCGAACGATTTCGTAATACCTAATAATAATGAACAGTATAACAATAAACTGGAACGATTCGTGTGTGTGTGTGTTCATAGGTGGTTCGTAACGTACGTCGATACGATTTTCTCGGCTCATTATAATAATATAAATATAAAATTGAATTATTACTCTTCGGCTGCAACGACTGCTGTGCAACGATAAAATTGTATTTCACGATAAGTGTTCATAATGTGTATAATATACAGATATTATCTGTCAATCTGGCCATGCCGTGTAAACGTGTTGAATGCATTCGCGATTGTCGTACTGTTTTGTACACAGTATTATATTGTTAAACCATCGTTCCGTTTTGGCTGAGGTGCGCACTTCCGTCGCGTGCAAAACCGTCCGTAGTACATACGCAGGTTGTACGGAACACGATTCTAAGGAGACTCTAATACAATTTGTACATTTACATATCGGCAGGAAGAGGATGGAATACGCTGGTTCGTCGACAACCACGAAAGCTTAGTTAATATAATCGTATCGACCGATAAAATGAAAAACGAGCTAAATGTGGCTTGGCGACTTGGTGCGCACTACGGCGCATCCGATCGCATAAGCGCTGTAGTATTCCTCTTATCATTTACAGCAGTGAGATATTTAATTTTTACGTTTCGTTACCGTCGACATTGACGAAAAAAAGAATTGTAAAATTACAGGCTAAATGACACCAATGAAAATTGTGTTCCTCGAGCGATAAACACATGGCTTCACGGATCTTCGCGGTGTCTGAACATTCATATGAGTTATTAGCCAGTAACATTTTTACGGATGAGAAGGGGATCCAGAAAGTCTGAACACCTCCCCAGGTTCCGATTTTAAACTGTGTTATATTATTCGCTAGGGGACGCTCGGGTTTAAAATGTTATGTTATGTTTTTTCGTTTATATATGAATTACATTTTAATATAAGTAATACATTAATAACGGATTAAATACATTATAAAATAATATCAAAGAATCCCCCTCCCCATATCAGTAAAATTCTAAAAACCACTACCGGGTAAGACAACAATATACTATAATTATCAGTAATTAATAATATTGCAAAATGCAGATTTACTAATTTATAAACAATAATAGCTGAATTATCTGGCTGTACAGGAAACTTTCTTTAATCGGAAATGTATTACTTACGGTAATTTGCACTACACTGCACATATGTTTTGTATCCATAAGTTGGCTGGTCCGTACAGATACAGTATTAACTATAATATCAATCAGTACGGCTCTAAAGCTGGAAAATCAGTCAAGTATTGGTTTGGTTACAAATTTGGTACTGTTAAACAAAGTTTGGTACTGTAATTTTACGGGTACCATAGGAATCGTGCTCTCATGAGAAAAGGCCATCAACAGTATCTCATGTAGTCGTGCCAAGTGTTGGCTCAATAGTCACACTTTTTGAGTACTGTTTAAAATATGAAAAAAATGCTTGATGCCTTATAGTTGGGGAAATACTGGATTATTACGGGTACTTAGCAACCGGTTAAGTAAGACTACAGAGTAATACAGTTTTAGAGACGGTATCAATAATCCTATATTAATATTATACAATATTACAATGGTGTAGAAAGTTAAACATTTATATTTTGATAATAACACGCGTTCGCAACTGTGTACTAGCATATGCACTATATAAATAAAGTTAAAAAATATGATAGTGTTCATGACCCCGAGAATAATGGTCTTGAGCATGTTTGCCGGGAGCATGAATACCAAATCGTGACCAAATGTTATAGCGTTAGTGGTAAAAGCTCCGAAATGATTCAAGAAAATCCTACCGAATGTAATATTCTTATCCTTTTTACCCCCTTCTGAATAAGCTGATTAAGATGTAACGTTTTATATTTTTAACCTTTTTAACTTCTTTTAACATTCTTAAGGGTTGATTTTTGGAAAAATTTGTGTCAGATATTTCATTATTTGTATTATATATCATAGTAATAGACTGTATACACTAAGTTTTAAACAAATCTGATCGAGAAATAGCGTTTTCAATTCTAAACCTCTGTTAACCATTTAACGTTCTTACGGGTTGAATTTGGGAATATCCCTTTTAAAAAATGTCTGTATCATGAAATTAAACTACTGATTTCATACACATAGCTACAGTGGTTCCGGATAAATGATGGCCAATTAGTCAGTCAATATATTAGGATATAGTTTGTATGATATTAAAGATGGAAACGTAAACCATTTAAAAAGACAATCTATAATCACAATTATTGGATTTTGATTTTTTTTGACAAATTCATTATTACATATAGTTATAATTATTAATTGTATTTATTTAACATTATTATTAATTTTTAAATAATTACCATTAGTATTATTTGGATTAATATTGTATATATTTTATTTTTGTTAGTAATTTAGATATAGTCAGTGGTGTTTTGGCAACGAAAAAACTAGAGGGTTAAAATACTTAAGGCTTTATGATAATGACTATTTTGTATTCATTAGGATCAAGACTTTATCAGATTTTATCAATCTAAAATACGATCGCTTCGCTCGCGAGTATTAAAGTCTTTTCTGAGTCTCATGTTCACAAGTATAAAAAAAAAAAAATGTGTATTAATTTTATCCCATATTATTTCTTGATATATCTAAGTATTTAAAGCTTCTATGGAAAATTCAATAATTGCCCGATTTTAAAGGCAAAAAATATAATATAATATTACTATATTTATTTTTTTTATTTACAATTATTATAAAATAAAAACATAATCATGTAATAGTCAAATAGGTGACTACCAAACATATAAAATATATACAATTAACTTTAATAGAACCAATACATAATAAAAAGGAATAAATGACAACGGTTAAAATTGATTATAGTTTATCAGCAATGTATCAACATTGATCACGGATAACAATAAATTGGAGATTACAAATGTTTATATGGAACGCCAGCGCATTCTGTTATCAGGAATCCATTATTCTGGCTCCATTTGAGACATTTTAGGCGTTTCCAATATTTATCATTGCGTGGGCTATCTATGTTTATTTAATCAATGGCCATACTATCTAGTATATTCTTGTATAGAAACGTCAACAGCCTCTTGTAGATATTATAATTAGATACCTAATGAATATAGTTAGACTATAATCGATAGCTATAAATAATAATCAATGATCAATGTTATTATTAACCTAGGTACCAATAACAAATTTTCTAAAAATAAACGTATGTCCTATAGATTTTTTTTCTATTTATGAAGTATGTAGGTATACGAGCGTATACGTGAGTATACGTGGGTATTGGTGTTACTTTTATAAAGTATACGCAAAATCAACATGATGGTTCACGGGTATACATCGTATACTCGCGTATACCCTCCAAAACATCACTGGATATAGTTAAACTATAGAGTCAATTTCACTTGCAAGGATTTTAAATTATAAAATCTTAAACTGAGACTGTCATTAATACAACTGGAGGACGGTCTTGAGTTTGTAAAGAGGATTTTTAAAAGTAATAATATGTCTTAGCAAAGAAAAGTAGACAGTCTGTTTTTATTTATTTTATATACAAATTGTATAAATTGTATTTACAATAATCATTTTTATTTGTTACTTGAAATTGAAATTTCGTATAATAATATCTTTCGATAATTTTAAAAGTTAAGATACATGAAGAAATACTAAAGATAGTTTTTAAATAAATAAAATTCTAATACCTAAAGGTGAAAGCACCCTAATTTAAATCTTGACTAGGCAAGTAGAGGCCATATGGTTATCGATTGATGAACAATATTTTCAGTTTTTTTGTAATGTACATCATGTCACTAAGACTTAAAATGTTGCTTAGCTCATTTTGCCTTCCTCCAGTCATAGTGTGGTTTGGAACGATAATTTTTACATTTTACTCGTGGTCAAAGTTATCAGTATGACTTAACGGAGACTGTTAAAATTGAGACACGTGATTGAAAAATATTCGAATGGAATCAAAAACCAAGTACTTAAAAATAAATACCGTGATTCAAACGATTTTCGATGTGCGCAATTTATTACACGTTTAGCAACAGTAGTAGTACATAGTTTTTGAAATTCCGATTTTTCTTCTTTCCGTATGCATGTAAATAAAATTAAAATGCGTTTTCGACAGTGGACGCATAATATACATTATATTATTATATACGTGTCTGAGCGTGTCACGTCGTACAAATACGTGTGCGACACCGCGGTTGGTTCGAAGAGAATTTTAACCGATATAGCAACGCAATGTATACAAATCTTGCGATATGTTAACATATCATTAGATATAGATCAAGAACTGTAGTATTTATGATACGTAGAATTTATTACGCGCGGAAAATACGAAATGAATAGTAAAATAAATAATAATAACAATTATTATTGTTAACAATTCTATGTTGTAACACCGATGTTTGTACAATATCGGATTACAAATCCGGCATTATTTTATTATTATCCATTAGACGGTAATTTATTGATAATAAAAATGAAAAAATTAAGCGCTATTTGTTTCCGCCGTCGACAGTTGGTTATAATGGATTATGTAAAATTCATTCGACGTTCGTGTGATTACTTACAATGTCATCGACACTGCGAGTCACGAGAATTTAGTTTCAATACCGTGGGCAGAATTTACGGTTTGTTACTTCTTTGTTCGTTTTTATCGTTATCGTTAGGTCGAGACCTTTATAATAGTTCTGTTAGGAAAACATGTTTGCACACACACACACACACACACACACACGAACTGTGTGTTCGCTCTAGCGATCGCACGCACGTATTACCTACCCAGACGTATGCACACTCACATATACACACACACACACATCTTATATATAAATGTACTAAAGTACAACCGTACATGTGTACAAATAATAACGAACGTCGTGTTATAACGAAGAAGAATCGCTCTTTAATATTGAGCTAAAAAATCGATTCCCGTCGTCTCGTCAATTATTACGCACCTTCGCCATTACACGTTGTCGTCATTCGGTGCGCATTAATAATATTGTAATAACAATAACTTGGGTATTATGGAAAATTAATTTTGTTATTTATGATGCAGTATAAAATCTCATCATCTCTCTCTCTCTCTCTCTCTCTCTATCTCTCACTCCTCATCAAACTCTCATTCACTATCGTACCGTCTTTTTAACGACGTAAAATATTAAACATACACCAAAACAATGCGTTTTACGATATGCACAGTGTTGTTTACGATTCGAAAACGGCTTTGGCGAAGATTTTCGAATACGTTGTTGATGCGATCGCAACCAGAAAACCGGATCGCAAAATGGGCGCTGGACGAGTTTTCTGATACCCCGGGGAAGCGGAGAAACACGTAGACTCGGATGGCTACTAGTTGCGTCTTGCGGTAAAAATGTCTTCAGAATTGCGGCCTGAGTGTTTTTGGGGTGCATACGAATTGCGGCCCGATATTTAAAATTAAATTAATTTAAATGTGTAAATTTAAATTTAAAAAGTTTCATTTTCCTTCACACTTATTAGATATTGAAGTTAAAAATGTTAGTATAATTTAGTAAAATTCTTAGATATTATGGCACTGGTAAAAACTTGTATGATGTATAAATTCAAATTTGTCAAATTGGTTTTCTTCTGACCGTTTCATAGCATTTCTAATAAATGTTTCTTTTTCAATTATATTTGTTCTGCGAGTATTTAAGCGTGTGCTTCTTAATTTTATATAGGTATCCTTCTGTACATTTTTCAGAACATCGATGAGTACAACAATATTAGGATGAGCACTGTAGAACAAAGCGTTGAATTTCGAATGAAAAGCTTAACAACATATTTTATCAGTCAAGATTAAATTATCTAGAGTTAGAAAACCCGGGCCGTAACTCGTCTGTACCCAAAATAAATTCGGGCCGCAATTCGGATTAGACCTTTTTTCGTTGATATCTTTGGGACGCAATTAGTATGCAGCCGTAGACTGTGCACTACGAATCAACTTGATTGATATCAATCGTGATATATATATATATATATATATATATATATAATTGTAATAATAACTATACCGTGGGTTGTTTTCCAATAAAAATCGGTGTGTTGTTGTCACGACGTGGGATGTTTGTGAAATTACTAGTGAAATGTGCGTTTATTCACTATGCGCTTTGTGTGCGCTATATATAACATCTTCGGTGTGTGTACAAAAAATATTACAATACAAACTTCAATTAAAAAGGGATTTTTTTTTTTTAAGCTTAGGTGTTTAGAGTTGATATATTTTTGAATAAATCAAACGCCTAAGTACAACAGTAAACTATTGTGGGCATAACAAAGAGCAGTTAACTATTCGAGTCCTGTACGCATTTATCACACATATACTATATTATCGAGGTATTTTAACTTATTTTTAAACAACTCAACAATCGCTGTTGCATAACAATGAACCTTCAGGTATTTAATAGTCCGTTTTAGCATAAGAAATAATAATAGTTGCCTATAATATGTATTGTGCATCGTAAATTCGCGAGTATAACAATGCACGTGTCTATTTCGCGAGTCTTGGCCAACCATTAATAAATCTAGAATTATAAAATGATCTTACATTACGTTTAATACTAATGAATTATTATTTTATTATCATTACAAACCTTGACGATAATATTGAGTACTAAATAAGGAGATAAATACCATGTTAAAAAAGATAAAAACTATTAACTATCTATCGAAATTTTGATAGGCGCGATTAAAAAAATTTTAATTTAATTATCTGATTAATTTCGCGATCATCGATTATAATACGTCGTAAAATGTATATTATATCGCGAAATCGTCACCCTAACACTACTTGTCGCTGGTCGATCGTAGATCTTTGGGGACCGTATTCTTTAGGAAGCCCTATTACATCTGTAATTCAATTTTCTAAACACTGGACTGATTATTTGTATAAAATAAAAATAAAATAATTTTCATAGTAAATTAATAATTGATTGAAAAATTATTACGATAGCAATTACAATAGTTTTGTATTTACAACGAAAATTATTATTTTCCGGTACGATCTTGAGCAAACGATTATACCACAACGATGAATTGAATTCAATTTTTTAGCACGCTCATTTTCTATCGAAATCATCGCAAGACCGCTAATCATCAATCGGGACATTGGTGCTTCTTGGATCATTTTTAATTAATTCAAGTTTTGAGAATCTCCCTTCGCCATTCGCTTCAGTAACCGGCAATGTGAGTAGCAATTAAAATTAAATAAAACAAAGGACATAACATTATACTCGCATTATGTGCTCTTCACGATTATTAATAGTAGTATAGACTACATCGGAATAATCCGTATACGCGTTCAGTAGTCATCATTCAGTGTGCTTTGTATTATTTCAATATTCCACGATTTTATTCACTCAAGGCGAAACGGTATTAAGCGGCGCAGAATTTTATTGTTAGGCCTTTTAACGACGAGGTCCTCGTAAAATTCCGCCTCCGATCATACGTGGTTCCACCTCCGCGAAACGCGTTTTCTGTTAGGCACGCGGTGATTTTTTCAGACCGTCTAGGCACGAGAAGACCAAAACCGACTGCGTCGCAGTCCGATCTCGTTACGACATCGTACAATCAGTTATATGCAGTGTAAACGAGCACGTGTACCGTCGTC
This sequence comes from Sipha flava, assembly GCF_003268045.1. Classification (NCBI taxonomy): domain Eukaryota; kingdom Metazoa; phylum Arthropoda; class Insecta; order Hemiptera; family Aphididae; genus Sipha; species Sipha flava. Next base: position 193,093 of record NW_020272947.1, on the reverse strand, counting down.
ATCGTCGTCGATCATTACGATTATCGTTATTGCGCGAGCACGAATATTCGACGCCGCTGCGATACGGACGCGGTACCCATCCAATAATCGGATGGGATGCGGGGGCGTCGTCATTTGCATACGTATACGTATTACACGAGCGCATAACATAATGGTGGCAGCGTGCATCAACAAAAGAGAAAACCACCGGCGGCGCACCGGTGTGCGTCGGGTGACTTTTTGAACATTTTACATTCGTATTCCGGGTCGAAAGTGACGTACCCGAAAAGCCCCTTCGTAACAATGGCGGCTGCGGCGGCGCACCCTCCTCGTGGGATTTTTACGGTGTATTTTTATTTATTTATTTTTATTTTTTTTTTTTTTTGTCATGTTTACGCGCACGCCGCGAGGGGCGAAAGGAAGTTGATAATCGTCGCGAAAAGGGAGAGCGCGCGCGTATAACGTGCCGACACCACGGCGAAGGATTAACCGAAAACCAAGTCGAAGAAAACCACGTATGGCATCGTTTATAAACGTTGCGCCTAAATAATGAAAATAATATCGATAACAGTACTACACGGCCATACATATTACAATCCAACGACGAACGGTGTCAAAAGCAGCTTTTTTGTTTACTAAACTTAAATTTTCCATGTTTTTGAAAGCTCCGGGTTGACGATTATTGTTATACAAATGTAGAATAATAGTAAAAAATAAATTCGTTAAACAGAAACGGATATTTTTTTTTTCATACTGAAAATTCGTCATGGTTCCGTAAAACAATGCGTTATGTAAAGAGTTTCGTGAAACAAGAGGTTCGACCGTGTGCAATGTTACGACGAGTGTAATATGTATACGAGGTAATTAAAAAAATATTAAGGGGATAGAAAACCCTGGATTTGGTAAATTCAGTACCATTTTATTAATTGTAGGTAAACTGAGTCCCACCTAAAAAAAAAAATAAAGATAAATTGAGTCCCTCATATAAAAATGAAATCCGTAAATTGAGTCCCTCGTATAAAAATGAAATCGGTAAATTGAGTCCCTTGTATAAAAATTAAAGCGGTAATTTGAAATATGGTGAAATGCTGTTTTTTTTATTTACCACAATTTTAATTATATTAACTCGATTATATACTATGTACATTAAACTTACATTTATCAGTTATCACATATCACATCCAGCGTTGTTGTAGATAGTTAGATTTATATAAATGTCGCGAAATATAATAATATTTAACGATGTAACGATAAGATACACTTATTTGTAGCACTCGGTGAATCTATAACTATATCAACGATAATATTTATAATTTAAATACATTTAAATAAATTGAATACATTAAATATTTTAAACGGAACTCAATTTGCCGCTTTAACTGTTATACGAGTCACTTTGTTTAACTCTTTAAATTTTAAACGTGGGACTGAGTTTACCAATTTAAATATTATTGTTGGGACTCAGTTTAACCTATTTCGAAAAAAGATAAATTCGTTTGGGACTCAATTTACCTACACCCGAAAACCCAATATCGAAAACGGTCAACGGTGTCGCGTCGTCGTTTCTCGTGTCGTACGCACTAAAATATCAGCCGGAAGACGTGTGGGGTCGGCGCAGAAGGGACGGGGTGGTGTACACACAACGCGTACGTAATCGAGTGGCGGAGGCGCTTAAATCGTCGTGTACAATACACGTGTGCCGCGTTTTAACGTGTACATTTTCATGAACGCATACATAGGCGGTCGCATATTTTAATATTATACGCACCGTCCCGTCGGCGACCGAGGTTATTGTCGTGGTGAGAGGTGAGGGGGGGAGGGTAGCGACCGGGTATAAACGTTTTATTGCCACTTGTTTGGTGCGCGCGGTCTTCTTAAAACGCGAACGCACCACCGCGACTCGGTGCACGAGTATGAAATACACCGCGCGGTGTGTGAAGTATTAAATAAAAAAATAAAACAGCAGTATTGTTCCACGCGTGGCGTAAATACTAATTTAAATGTTAAAAAACAATAACGACTAATTTCTGCGGTGACGCGTATTGTCCGGCCGAACCTATACGTGTGCGCGCGCGTGTTTTATACTGCGTTCGTCCTGTATCGATTTTCGCTTATTTATTATTTTTTTTTTCTACAACTCCCCCCTCGACGCGCATCGCACACACGATGCCGGAAACGGATATCCTTCAGCACGCGGTTGTCGATCGAAACGATATAATAATAACAGCAATAACGACGGCCGATCCGTGATCGTACACATGCCGATCGACGACCTGCAAACGCCTTCCACAAAAAAACGTGACTTTTTCGCGCGCATCACGTCCGTCCGGGGTTCGGGATGGGGCAGACCGTACTCGACGAAAACGTATTTATTGTTCATCGCGTCGTCCGCGCAACTGGTCCGTATTAATATTGTTGTTAATTATCACCCGCCGCAGTGCGGTTCATTCCGCACTGTTATGACGTGTGCAGATGAAGCGCTAGTCTTTGGTGGGGCGCGGGTAGTGAGTGCCCTGTTATTCAGATATTTCAGATCACTCATTAGCCGGAATACGCGTAGACGGGTTCCTAGCAAGGATTGGAGGGGTCGAGAAGTACCTACGCCCCGAGCTCATTAACCGGTAGGGCGCAAATTAAAAATTACAACGGTAAAAGTTGTACTTTTTGTTTAGAACAACTTCATATTAATCGCAACAATTGTTGAATATAATATTTAAAATTATAACATTTTTAAATAAAAAATAAATAATGGTGCGTTTTGGCGTTTGGCACAATATTTGTTTTCTACGGCACGTGGAAGAGAATACCTACAATAATATTTTTCCGCATAATATTTTTAATTAAAAATTAAATTTTTTATTCCAAATTTCCCTTCAAAATGACCGTCAGAGGTCTTCGTCGACATCTCTTTCACTCGGCCGGGTATAGTGGAGTATCACTCGAACCCCCCTCTCTGGGTAAAGGATTATCACGTGTACGGGGACTCCACTTTCAAGGGATTCGGTCCGGCGGGGAGCAACACAGAGCAATCGGAACGATATAGCAGCGGATTACAACAGAATTAATTCTGCAGAATGTTTTTTGCGCTAAGCCGGGTTCGAACTGACGATTGCGCGCGTCGTAGCTAGTATGTGTGACCATTGCACCACGCTGGTGCTCATAGTGCAAATAATACGGTCGATAATTGCGTTGTGTTTTGCGTACCATTGCGCGTTACAAAACAATTGAAACGCACGATTTATACGTACGCACACGTATCGAAATAAAAATAAAATTTCAATAGTTGTTAAAAAAATAATAAAAAGAAAGTATATCGTTAACCATTTACAGCACACACACCTTATAGAAGGTTTGTTGCGATTTATTGCGATTCGATTCGGCCGAAGGAGGGGAAGAGCTCTGGTGCCCTCGTCAATTCGGACGTGCTGCACTAATAACAATGTGCGTTTCTCGCATGTCATCGCGGAGAGGCCCTTTTATTTTTCAGACGAGTCAAGCATGTGTTACATTGTACGCGCACCGGCATAACACTGCGCGTTGCGGTAAACGCGAGCGGACTTGGCAAACCCTAACTAGTTGTCCTCGTCGTAGTCGTCGTCGTCGCCGCCGCCGATGTTTATCAACGCGAGTGCGTGTCCGCGTATTTTTATGTATACGTATACGTGGTATACGCAAGCGTTACACGAGAGTGTATTTTTCTTGACCTGCACGCGCGCACGCTCCTCTCTTCCGAACCAGAGCAAAAACAAAGAAGCGAAACGAACCGTTAATTGCCGCTGCCGCCGCCGCGACCGAGGTTTGTGAACCCTTTGGTCGTCGTCATCTTCGTCGTATCACGGTATCACGCAGTTCGACGGCTAACGAATTTATCCGGATATTTAAATTTTTCGTATTTATCTACGTCAGTGCTCGCCGAACGAGCCACCGCCGCCGCACTGCCCTTATTGTAATGAACACGCCGCGCGATTGTCACCGATCTTCTCTTGAGCCTTTTTCGACCTCGATTTTAAAAACAATGCGCGCACTATACGGCGATAAAGATATGATGAAAACACGTTGTTCACAGCGGAGGGATTGTAAAACATAATCCTTTGACAAATGCAAAAAAAAAAGGGGGTGAAAGCGACTAATTATTTTAAAACGAGCAATTCACCGAACACTGTCAGTCGTCGCAGTCAGCGCATGGGAAAAAAAAAGCAAATAAGTCTCCGTTGCAACGGACGAGGTAATTTGTGCGCACACTGCAGAGTTGGTCCTTTATGTTTTTAGAAATCTACTTGTGTGTACATTATAATTAATTATATTACGCTACGATCGACCGATTTTTTTTTTCTACGCGTTCTAGATATTCGACACGTAAGACGAAGTCGCGGTGTATTCATCGTGAAACACGAGTATCTCTTTACGCGCACTGCGAAAACATAATTAAAAAACATAACATTTATTTGTTTTTTTTTTGTATTATATCGTTATTATTGTCTTTATATATATATATATATATATATATATAGGGGGAAAACCGTCATACAATAAAACACAATAAAACTTTTGGCGGGTTCGGAACCTTTATAATAAATCCAATTTACCCCTCGAGGGAACGACTCGGGAACAATTTTGGTAGGCGGCGAGCATATTATTTAAATCATATTTTTTCTACCAACTCTTCGCAAGTACTTTGTATGCAAATTATTATTGACCTCCGAAGGGAGGAAAAACGAACATAGCGACACGCGTATGTTATACAGGAATACACTTTCGGCGCCGAACCGTCGATGGCCACGAAAAACGTATGCAAGTAGGCAGCCACTAAATCACATGCGTAACGCGCGCGGCAAAATATTATCGTTGCGCGTTCGGTGCAACAAATAATATTACGGGTGCGATATTGCGGGTACGGTGGTGTAATAATTACGAGCGGTAAACGAGCTCGCACCGTACCGGTGGCGTGTACGTATTAATGTAATATTAGGGATGGTATTAATTCTTCAAAAAGGGTGCGGGTCTGTCGTCACGAGTCCCTCTCGTGTTGTAAAACGGTGCACGGGCCGCGCGGCAAAAGGCCGTGTAACCGTCAACGGGATGCGAGCACGGAGAACATGTACCGGCAGCGGCTTGGTTTTAAATAATAATAATAATAAAAAAAAAAACTATGACGACCGCGATTCTCTACACCGATGTCAACGATCTCATTTACGAGCGCGGTCTTTACGCAGTTTGCGCGATTTGTTTTAGAGCGGTTTTTTTTACGGTCTCCCTCTCTCACCGTTTCCACGTCTTCGTTTCCGTCCGCGTAGCACCACACTCGTTCTCTCACACTCCTCTGCCGTCGGCTATTGTTGGAATTTCACCGGGAATTCGCGTTATTGAAATGGGCCGCCCCGCCATCACCGTAAATGTAGACGGTCGTCGTCGTCGCAACAGCAGTAGTAGGTTCAATAACCATCATATATAAATATATATTACTCTATTATCGTTGCAACGGCGCGCCGTCTTTATTTCATTGTTACCGTTCGGAGAGAGAGAGAGAGAGAGAGAACGAGACGAAAGACCGACGGCCAGAGGCGACGCACGGGTGACAATACGTGTGCGCGCGTACACGCTGTTTAAACGGGTAAAAATTACGTACGGAACGACCCGGAAGCTTTGTGCGCGCGGCAGCTATTTCATTATTGAGCGCACGCGCGTGTATACGTGATACGGTACAAAAATGAACACGCAATGTCAATTAAACGAAAAAGCCACTTAGACCCGATGCGCGCACACGGTCCACACGTCGTCGGGTAAATAATTTCACCGGCACTTTACGCGCTGTTTGTTGTCCGCGTGCGTGCGCGCTGGGTGTATACGGTACGCCGCCGTCGGATCGATATGCGAATCATTTTACCGCCGGGGTGGCCTCTCCGACCGACCCCTTCTGGCTGCCGCCACCCGCACCGCCTCCTACGCGCCGCAGCAGCGGCGGCGGTGGCAGCCCGTCGGGTTGTATTCATTTTGGACCCCATTGATAAGCCAGATAAACGACCTCGGGGTAGCTGCTCCTATCCTCCGCCGCTACCGCTCCGCTACTCGTCTCTTGATACACACACGCGCGCGCACGCGACCAAGAGAAACGAGTTTATTCGGATTTATGTGTACGCGCACGCACGAGTACGTAATAATCCAGCGGACACCGCCGGCCGATTGATATCTGTGAATAACGTCGTCGTCGCATTGCGTTCGAGAAACAAACCGTAGTCGTTGTTATGCTGTTTTTTAAGGTATATCGGTACGGGTGCGTTTTTTCAAATTTTTTTTCTTCCACCGCCGTCGTCTAATCACGCGCACGTGGGTTCCTTCTTTCGCTCAGCGCATTCCGCGCCAAATCCCCGTCATTAACTCCATCGACTGCGCGGTGCGTCCCGCGAACGACCTCCCGGCGGCGGTGCCGTAGTGATACAGCTATCCCGGATTTCGTGTTTGAGCGTGTGCGACCAAACAATACGCGCCGTCGAGAAAATCCCACTCGGGTTTATTATATTATATTTTCTTCCCTCGTCCGGTGTTCACTTCGCCGACTGCGCGATACCGTGGGCAGCGCTACCGCTGACACGAGTGGTGGTTCGGTGCAGTTGTTGCACTACACGTGCACACCGTAACGGTGGCGTATACAGAAAATATGTGTGGACACGGTTAAACCACCACAGCTATCTGAGAATCACCATCAAGGCGCAGTAGGTACTTATCTACATTTCGTTTACAGAATGTCCCAAAACGATTCGACGTTGGACGCAAATTCTAAACAAGCATTAAATACCATTAAAATACAACATACGTTTAAAATCATTTTTAAGTTTTTTAAAACATTTCGGGGAGGGGGGCTGCAGCAATACTTGTCGTCGCAGCGCACGTTTTTTTACACACGGGCACGAAGTCAAACCGAAACTTCCGCCGCCCGAGTGACGTTTCATCGCGTTGTTATAATTATTGTATTGCGTGTTTTTTATGGGGCCGCGCACGAAGAGAAAGCAATATAGCTCGCGCTGGCTACGACGACGCCGCCATCGTATTCCGCGCACAGTTACACGCGCGTACGCGAAAACAGAGAATTTCATTTATCACACACATCACGACCGCCGCCACCATCGTTGTTTGATGTGCATAGTACTACAGTCGGACCACTACGAAATGTACTTATTTCGAGCGAGACTCGCGCACTGCACGACGATCGAATAAAAAAAATAAAATATTTCATCAGAAAGACCTTTTCTTAACAAGTACGTTGGATTAAAAGATCGGAAAACGATTTCTTTACCGATGTTTGTTAAGTTTTTATTAGCACTCCATCATCACTGATAAATGTTTTCCTCGGTAGTGAAATGAGCCATTCGATCGCATCGTTTATTATGTATTAATACTGTAACTATTATTATGGTTACATCTTGTCCGATAATAGTTAAAAACTATCATAATTTATTTCGCCCACACCACTCGTATACTAATAATCATAGGTAAAAGAAATAAACGTGCTGCGAAACGGACACACAACGTAATGTACCATATACTACGAGTATATTGTAATAGTGTTATTGTAATTAACATTATCTATTACCGTGCAGTATTGTACATATTATTGTCTTGGGATTATTGTTTTAAAATTATTATAACGATTTCTATTTTACGAATTGTTTCCAAAGCACTGTCGTGTTTGTTAAACAGAGGTTCGATTGTATTTACATAGATTATATATGATGTACAGCGTACGTGTACACTCGATCGGCACTGCGCTGGTATTTGATTAGCGATGGGTATAATCGAATGAAATAATTAAATCATTCGGTTATTCGAATAATCGATTCAGTTCGATTGTTTAAAAACCGTTCGAATGAAAATAAATGAAAAGTTATCATCGGATCAATTCCGAATTTTGTAAGCCGCTAAGTCGACACTCTGCACCAGAGACGTGTTTAGGAATTTCGCGCCCCAGATGAGAAAAAAAAAACTTCCCTTCCCAATTTAAATCTCACTAGCGATAGGCGTATTTGTAACGAAAAAACCACGCATGACAGTGAAACTAATGCAAATGATTCAATCGGTTATTGATGATATATTACTCGTTCAAATATCTTTATTCGGAGTAAGTACAATCATTCGATTGTTTCCAGTATTGATCAACGTGGAGATACTCCGTCGGCCGAGCACGCTCACACGTTTAACCGCACCGGAGGATCGTTGTTCGTACAAAATTACTATTTATTTATGATACCGGACGACATGTAAATCCGTTGGATTTGTATCGACTGACCTCCGCGCTGTACCGCAGAGTACGTGCGGCATTCGATAACGGTTTCGGGTAAAAACATGTCCTTTACGTAAAATATACTGTGAAGCGTTTTGCATACGCGTTACTATCCCGGGCCTCTACGGGGGCCGGCGATGGGCAATAAACATGCTTAACGTGTTAACGCCGCGGAAAAATCAGACGCGCGAACTACCGACAGCTCTATTTCGCATACCGCCTGCACCGAGTTCCAGATATTTTTGGCGGATTATAATTATTTTTATTTCGCCTAGATCAACTTCGTCACTGCGCTGCGAACTGTTTACCGAATCGCTCCCGGTGGTTCGTTTAATTCGTTAAGGATTTCGGTTTTCGTTTCTGCATCACGTCGTAGCTGTTCTTTCCGGTCCGAGTTTCCCTTTTTTTTTTTTATTTCCGACCGCATGACCGAGAACGACCCAGCTGTTAATTTACTATAGTGCTCCTCTGCATAATAGATACCTGCGGGCTGCAGTAGTTGCTAACGCACAGTACGCACAACCGTGTGCGTACCGCCAACTACCTAATACTATCTCGTCGAAACGCAACATTTCCGAGTCCTGTGAATACATTACATCGATAATAATATCATCGGAACATCGTTTCGAAGACTAATAAAAATCGATTTCGTACTTTTTTTTTAATAAATATAAAATAACGTACGCGCTCTTTATTTCTTCGTCCCAACAGCGCAAGCCATAGCGTTTTTAACGTCGTCACGTACATCGTCATTCTACCGCGCACCAGTTGTCACGGTCGTTCCCGCAGAATTTTCTCGCCGGCGACAATGTTGTTTTATTTTATTATTTTTTTCACCGACCTACAATTACGAAATAACTATTGTAGGCCACCGCGAGATGCGTAGTTGTCGCCGTAGTCACCGACGCTACAATGTTTTCAACTGCAGGACGACCGCCGAACGCGAAAAACCACGAGCGTTTACGCGCACCACTGTGCTTAAAATGACACTTACAACATCAATACTCGTATATTTATCTGTTTATTTTCGATTTCGGCCGGTCGCCACCGGATACACGGGGTACTCGTGTATTCGTCGCTGCTGTACGCACGTGCGAGGACGACCCGAATCCGTCGTCGTAATTCAACACACGAGGATACGTAGGAAAACCGCAGCGGCCCAAGAACCGGGTCGTATTTTTTTTTTCGCTTTCGAAATAGTAGAAATAATTTTGATAACAGTAATACAATAATAACAACAATAATATCTACTACGCACGCGCGCGCACACATACCGACACACGCACCCGCGTACACACGCACACGCGTCGCAGTGACGCGGCACGTTTATTTACGTACAATATTCCAGTTTGATTTGTTGTTACGTACGTCGAGAATATGTGGTCACGGTACGGCGAGTGGCCCTGCGACGCGTGACGTTAAACACAATACCGTACGGACGAAAATGAAAAAAAAAAAACAATTAAAAACTCAACTCTTTTAAACGCGAATCGATTCGATGTTTTAGATTATTTTTACCGTATTGCGCAGCGTATGCCTACAAGTAATCTCCGATGTAAGAAACGCTGTACGCCGACCGCCGCGTAAGCCCGGACCGCGGTATAAGTGATTAACGCGCGTACACCTCTCATCAGCATACGTACCAAGGATTACGGTCTCGACACCCGAAACGCTGGTCATAAAAAAAATTTTCCTTGCTAGTGTACAGGTATTTCCATTTTCCAGTGCTCTTTAACCATTACTCTGCACGAACGTCCCTGCACGAGGTTAGATAGATTCGATCCGAAGCCGACACAAAGTCATTTCAACTGTTGCGCCCGTCAAAATACATTCGTATCAATACCGTACACTGTCGAATGGTAAAAGGCAAAAAGCGACATGGTGTACACTGCGGGACAACCGATAGTTAAAGCGCCAGACCGCGCAAACGCTAAATTGTACAGATCATTAAATTTATAATTGTTGGTACAAACTAATGAAAATTGTATTTGCCGAGCGACGAACACGTGGCGCGCTTGGTCCTTAGTTTTGCCCCTTGTCATGTTTTAAAATGTTAATGCGATGTGATGATTACATTTGATGCGATAACAATCTTTACGTCCAATCGTAATTTTACTTTTATCACGGTTTTACACTCTGTTCTTCTTAAGAATAACATTTAACATTTGGTAATTGTTTAGGATATTAGTCGCAGTATAATCAGTGCCGCAAAAACCGGGTGTGCAGTGTGCCGCGCACATGGGCCCCAAGGCTTACATACATTTGGGAGGCCTCCTAGTCCCAGCCTAAAATAAACTACATTTTACAAACTCACAATTATTTAATAACATTATATTATTATTTTATAATAAAAAGAAACTTTTTTTAAAATGCAGAGTAATTTAATATTTATTTAACAATGAGTCTGTTGAGTAATTTGAGTAGGCATACAACATACTTACCTAAACTACTCAAATAAATATGTAGTGAAGTATAATATACAACAGTTGTAGGTATTTAATTTGATATATATACATATATCATACAATAATTGATGTGAAACGTGTTTTAAAACCTAAAAAAAAATGATACTTATAAATAAGACGTACAACAAAAATAAATCCTAGGAAGAAGCCTAATATAATTACCGCACACAGGCCTCCTATTTTGTAGTTGCGGCACTGAGTATAATTACGTGATTGTTACCGTATCAAATGTGTTACATTTTATCAACATTATAAAAAGTAATAAGCAGTAAAAGTAGCCACCAAGCGCGCCACGTGATTGCTGCTTGGCGAACGGAATCCTCGTTAGAATATTGCTATTACCGAAATTTGTAAATTTAATATCTCGTTGTTAAACGATTTGCAGAATATAGCGGTTGCGCGATCGTTTTAAGGATGTGGTCACAGTTGCACGGAAGTCGGTCGGCCGATAGGATGTTCACAATGTCTCAGATGTCAATTAAATAAACAAAATGTCGGTCAATAAAATTGATCGACTTTTGTTCGTTTCAACGCAACGAGTACAGGTTAAAATGTATAAATTTACGTCATTTTTGAGTTTGGAAATAAGACCTGCTATAAAATATTTATTATTAAAAAAGTGAAAGTGTCACACGAATGACATTTTTACGGATAGGGAAAACTATGGAGAATTCCAAACAGTGTTTCACTTTTTAACTAACCTTTCGACTATGGGAACAGAATGAAGGTTTTTCAGTTTTGCGAAAATGACTAGATCGACCTTTTATTTTGTATTGGAATGTATAAGAGAAAAAATTCAAAAGCTGTCAATCTTCCGGAGATGTAAATACGTGTTTGAACTGATTGTGTCGACAAAATCGACTGATAAAAAAAAAAAAAAATACGAAACCGAATTTCACCCGACGGATATCCGACGTCGGTGTAATCGGTCGTTGCGGTCGGAGGCGCTGAGACCACTTGTATAATAATTACTTTATTCGAAGCGATCGGGCGAGTTTCACCGACGTCGGTCATCGGTCGAATCGGCCGACGTCGGTGCCACTTCGTCGATTGTCTCGTTCTGTACACCGGTACGGCTCGTTTTGCCTTTCACCGTTCGCGATATACGCGCAACAGTTGTACGGACAGTTGTATTCATAAGGAAAAAAAGTTCACTAATTGGCGATGCGACGTATACTAGTCACGGGGGCAACGTGGAAGGATTCGGGGCAATAAGTTTGACCATAAGCTCTGCTGTTTGATGCGATTCGGTGGTGGCCAACAGGGTCGAATCGAGGGTCTGCAGGGCGTCCAACTACCGGCAAGATTATTATCGTTATCATATTCGAGCGTTTCCGATTTACGTCTGTACACGTAACGGCCGGAACGCAACGTAACCGGCGGCAACTAGTGGTGCGCCCCGACCGTGAATTTAAACCGCTTTTTTTTACCACGCGCGTGGTAGTACTGGTCGTAAATAAGCAATAGTGACGAATCGTTTAACGCAGCGCACTGCTACAACGCAATAGCCGTCGCGGCGAAGAAACGATTCGGATGTACTGAATAATTTACGGGGCGATAATATCTGGTAGCTAATGCTCGTTGCACACCGTATGATTCGGTCGGGCCGACGAATGACCGAATCGTGTTTTGCTTACGGACGACACGACCACCCACGATTCAGCCGGTCGAATTCGTGTCCACTTGCGTTCGCACGTCGGATTTGTTCACAAACGAGTGTCGCAAACCACACAGTCCATTATTGCTCCGGTGCCCGGTAACCAACGGAAATCGGGAATCGCTCCAACAGCGTTATCGTTAACATTTACGGAAGAAAAGTAACGGATGATTTGCAAAGCGCTAAAAATTCTTAAAAATCGCCTCAGGCTCTGCGATAACAGCGGCCATTGTAAAATGTAAACATTTTAACGAAAATGTATAATGTAAAAATACTTTAACACAGGTCTGTTTGAACTGATGGTGCCGAAAGTAGGTTCAGACGTGTTAAACAAACCGACTGAAATCCGCCCGACACTATGATTTGGTCGGTCAGTCGGGCGATCAGAAGAAAACGACACCCGGCAATACCCGGCAGGATTAAAACCAGGCGACACGTCTACACATGAACTGATATTACTGTTAATCTGATTAATTTATCCTGTCGGACCGACCCAATGATATAGGGTTTTAATACCTCGCCTGGAATTTTTTGTTGTTCACGAATATATTTGTTACCTGTAAACCATCTAATGCCTTGGCAAACGTAGTTAAAGGCAAAGGCAATTTCATATCGTCATCAATATCCGACTCCTCCCCATTTTTTTTATTATTTGTTGTACTTTTTTGTATATGGACATACACATATTATATTATTTCAGTAATTTTCGGTAATGTGTGTGGAACGTACAATGCGAGTGATAAACCAAAACCCAACTCAAACGACTTCGAGTTCTAGAGGTTCGAATTGTTGAGGTTCCACCGTCTATGTATTACGGTAATGTTTTTTTCTTCCATCCAAACGTATAATTAGTGTCGTCACCTTTGTTTTCGTTCTCGATGGTATAAAATACGGATTGAGTCATTGTATGACTGTTTATTTTTTTACTAGCAATAATCGCACCAAGGATGGACTTCATTTGGTTACGATATCGTCACTGCGCAATGACTCGAATCGTATAACACGACAAACGTATTATATACACATATCACGTTGAGCGTTTGTTCGTTGTACAATTGATCGTAGCGCATATGTTGGTGTAAAGCAATGGCCGCGGGGTCATAGTCAGACAGTCGAATTTCTGGTGTGAAGGGGAGCCAGTTTATAAAACGATTCCACAACATACTTAACACGAGTTGACTGCTCTTTAGCCACAAAAACATCCCTATTCCAGTGGCGTAACCGAAAAATATATTTTCGGTGTGGGCTTAAATTTTATATTCTCTCTGCTAATCAAGTACCAACTTTTCAGTTTTAACAAGTCCATTAAACATAAATTAAAATATGAAATTCGTCATCATTTAGTTTGTTGAAATTGTGAAAATCGATGACGACATAACATTGTCTTACTACGAACGTTATCTTACAAAATGAGTGACATTTCGGGGAAGGGGGAGGGTGTATTGGCTGTGCGTCGCGTGCGCCCGGCCTAAGACACGCGTTGTCGTCGACTGTTGGACGCGCACGCACAGCCAATACGTTTGGTTAAACCGCGGACGTTACACGATCTCATTCGTCTGGCCGAAGGTGTACGCAGAGTACAATGTTACGCGCGCAGCGTAAACTATTATAACGCTAGTGCGTGCACACGATAAACGGTGTACGCATGAGAACACTCGTATGATACGCAGTGCACGTAAGACCGGTTAAAAAAAGATGGATACGATAACCTAATCGCTAATAATATCACAATAAAAATCAGCCGCGTCGCGCGGTACGTACGTACGTACCGAACGAATTAATTTTAATGGTCTCGTCTCTGTATGATGTGAAAAAATAATAAATAGGTAGCCGTTCCGAATACATTCTCGCGGACTGTAAAGCCGCGGCCACACCAGCGAACAAAACGACTAACATGTGTTCGCGAACAAGATTCGTGTGTAACAAATGGGCGAACATGTAACATTCTATCGAACAAATCGGCGATCCATCGGTTATCGGTATTTCGACGTAACATCAAAGGATGTTACACGAACGTGTTACGACTTGGACACGTCTTCGAACATTTTCACGAACACACAAAATTAAACTATTATTATTTATCATCACTTTTTAAGTTTAGCTATACGCGAACCTACGCGAACATACACACATATTTTTTAGTTGTTCGGCGAACAGTTTGACAAAAACAGTTCGTCGAACCGTTCGTCGTTTTGTTACGCTTAGTGTGGACGTGGCTTAAAATGTTACCGACTGGTTTTTTTTTTCTGTAAAATTAATAAACTGTTTCCACGCGGGCGTGTGTATCGCAGATGTTTTTTTCAAGACTTTCCAGCGAAGAGTCCGTAGTTACCGGTGACGTGATTGCGAGGGAGAACCATGCAGGTAGCAAAGCACTCCAAAAAACGTTTGTCCTTTGGTGCACGCGTTGTACTCTCCGTAACGTTTATCGCAAAAGCGATGTACATCGATCGTCTGATATATACGTGTTCCGTTGCATTCCAATACGTGTCGAAGAAAACGTTGATTTCTTATTCAAACATTATAATGTTCGATTTCGATATAATTTAATTGATTCGTATAAACGTACGCGTTTTATTATTGAAATTCATAATGTACATGAAATCAACTCGGCGGCTAAACGTTATGAAAATCAATATTTTCTGAACACTATACCGGATCTATTTATGGATATTTGTATTGCTTTTTTTTTCTGTAATCTTCATGAAAAAAGCTATTATTTAATTTAAAGTAAAAATTCGACTGCGATTCCGAGTTTCGAGGTTTACTATTATTTTAATTTTAATAAAAACCGAACAAACCTGTTTTGTTAAAAATGAGATCTAATCTCGTAAACATCAAAATCGTTTTTCTAATACGGTATACGCGCTCGGTAAAATAGGAAAAACATGACATTTCGTTGTACATCGCCTGTATTGTAAATTTCCAATTCGTGTAGGGAAACGGATGGGACGACCCGATGAAACGGTCATCGCATACACTTCAAGTAGATAATCGTTGAACGCAACACACTACGGGTGTAACAATGCACGTAAAATTGTACACGGGATCTCGTGGACATGAGATAGCAGTCCATTTTTACCGGCCGCACTGTAAATTGGGTGCCCATAGGTTTCGCTGGCACGATATATATGTTATATATGCGTGTCTCGTGTACAGATTATAACAAAAACGATTGACGTGTTGCGGTCCCCGTCGGTTATTCGTTTGCATTTCTGGACCCGTGCCGAGCATTATGCAGAAGTTTCGCCGCGGAGACCGCCTATACCTGTACGAAATACAGTTATCGTTGTTTACCGTACGCGCGAAGAACATACCTCTTACACCGGTGCGCCACGTTGAATTCGCCCGTGCACGTATATTATGTGCGACGAGACGGATGGAAACGTCAAGACACTCCTAGAAATTGTGTGCGGTGTACGGTGAACTCCCCGCCCGCGAACGGAATAAAACGAATTGATTGCCTGTGCGCGCGCGCGAGAGAGAGAGAGAGAGAGAGGAAGGAGCGAGCGTGTCTAGTGTGTCAGGGCTAAACGCGAACGCAATTGAATGGCGACGATCGATGCACGATAAGGTACGCGAGTTCGGGATAGATATCCGAAATCAGTGCCCGGCGCTTGTTTCCAAAGGAAAACGGAACCCGATGAACCGGTTGAAAGTTATTCCTCGACTCCGGTTCGAAACCGATCGTCAACAATCGGTAAGAACGATATGACGAAACAATTTTCCGAGCATGAAATGCGAAAACAAATATACGCTAGGTCGGATACGCCGACGATACGCGACGCGCAGACTTCGGATCGGCACTGGCGAAAAAGCGTGCAAGTATTTTTTGGGGTAGGTACACTTCTGGTGCGCGATGTCCGACAAAACGACTGTGCGCGGTGCCGCGGTTTCCGCGCGTTAAAAAACGTATCGGCCGAACGTCCGTTGCTGCGGAGCGACGCGCTTCGTTATCGCTGCTGTACACGAATAATTGATAATTTTTTTTTTTTTTTTATGATTTTCAATCAACGATGAAATCATTTCTAAATTTAAATCGAACAGTAATGTTTTGTATTTTTTCCTTCTGGTCTTTGTACGATTCGTTTATCAGAAACGTACGCAAAAATTTATCTGCACCGTTCTACGAAACGTATACGACACATATTCATGCACATTTTATGCACAGCTACATCATCGCTGTACAATACGAATCACAATAATGCCTCGTATCGTATCGTTTACGACGCGCTTCGGTTGCGTTCTGTCAAAATCTCATCGCAGACGATTAATTACGTTGTTGCTGTTGATGTTCCCATGGCCGTAACGTGTCCTTACGGCGCATGGTCCGTGAGCGAGATTTTAATCCTGGCAAATTGTCATCGAATCTCTGTCGGATCCGATGTTCTGATAAAACAAACTGCACATACACGTAATAATAAATTAATGTACTTATGATGTACACGTGCGGTATGTATTTATTTTCCTGTATTTGCGGATCAATAATTACAAAATAATCGAGTAAATAATCCAAACCAGGTAATAAAGTAATCGGCTAAATAAAGACATTTCTTTGTTATAAGCCGTACGGAAACGGTTTTGAACACGGCAAGTATTACTACACGGTTTTTTTTATTTTGTTGTTTGATTTAATAAAAAAAAAAACGGGCAAATAATATTGTTAAGTGTCGTACAACGCTAAAATCAAAAATCGATTTTTATTCTTAAGATAACAAATTTACCATATACGTAGAGGTGTATGTTTACTCGTTAAAAGTGAACGGTTTATTGGCGGAGTTTGTAGGACAATAAAATTGCAATCAAGTGTGATTGTTTTGTTCTGCATATAATAGAAATGAAAAAAAAACCACGAGAATTGTGAAAAAAAGAGCTTATCTGTAACTTAAATTAAATCGGCTTTCTACGTAACAGTTTATTAATTTCGTTTGACACAGTTTTTTTTTCAGTTCATTTTCGTCTCCGTACACGCAAAAGAAAGAAATAAACGAAACTTCAGAGCAAAACGTATACAGGAAATGTTAATCGATCTATTTTATTTGAACACCAATAATATAGTAAATTAATCGAAACGTTACAAGACACCCATATTTAAATAGCTAAAAATTATATTCTGGTCTGAGATTTTTCCTGACGTAATGTAAACGCGTTCATCGTGTTTGTCGATGAGATCGGTCGGCACTGGAAGCAGAAAAGTCTAGTGCGTCCTGATCGACTGCAACAAGGCTGTCCATCAACGCATTTGAATTTGCCCACCAACGTTAAGTTGTATTTTAAATTGTTATTATTTATTAAATGTTTTTGTGTATTATATACGGCATCTACTCGTAGTTAGCATTAGGCTCATGCCACACTGAGTTTTAACCGGAATCAAACAGTCCCGATAAAACGCTTTAGTGTGGCGTCTATAATTAGAACCAATGTAATCGAGCTTACTCGGACCTGTCAAACCGGCATAGTGTGGCATGTACGCGTACATTTGTCGCAAACTTATCGGTATTATTGTCATGATAATGTACTGTCGTGACTGTCTGTCGAATTAGGCTTCATGTATTGGCTCGACAAGATAAGAGAGTAAATTGTTATTGGAAATATTGTGAAAATAGCGACCAAAGTCAGTTGCTCCTCGACCCCCCCCCCACATTTTGCTGCGGCCCTAATAATACCTAATTATTATTAAAAACGGTCGTGTTTCGTCGTGGAAAATAATTTTATTACTTTGCAATTATCGCTTTCATTCTGCGTTTTTACTTGTATATTAGCTGGTTAAAAAATTGAATAAGTGAAACAAATAAAAATAAAAACAATTTTGGAAATTGGTACCAAAGGAAGACTTCCCTACAACGCGTGATCTTGCCCTCGCAGAATTCAAGCAGATTTGGATCTACGTATATTTGCGTATAAGTTTTTTCTACTTGTGTAAAAAACAAACATCGCAGTTCATCGATTGCGCCTCATATTTCAGATTTGATGCTATTTTCAACATCGGATTTATCAACGGATATTGAAAAATTATTAGCAAATAAGTTCTTTCGTAGGTCTCACTGAAGGTAATTTTTTTTAATTTTTTTTTTTCGATATTATTAAAACATGCTCAATTTAAAATATTGTTTCATTTAATTACTTATATAATTAAGTTGTATTGAATGAAGACGAATCATCAGTGTAATCAAGTCTTGTCTGTGAGATAGCTGATCAGCTAAAAGTAATTGCAGTTATTGCTTCCGAAATAAATCGGGCAGCTTTGGTCTACAAGTTTTGCCCACACATCGTGTATCCAATAAGAATATAATCGGTCGACGTGGGTGCTAGAGTTATTTTTACTTATAAAACAACGGAAACACCCAATCGATACGACCGATGTGTCTGCAACGCGCGTGACTTGCTGTTGGTCGCAAAGTTAAAAATTCAGAAACGAAAACCGTGTACACCTTGTACGATTCGCTATTTCCGTAAAAAGAATCTTGGATTGTTTTTTTTTTCTATTCCAATCTGTACATCATATGCGTACACGTATACATCCCGCAGCAGCGTGAGGCGATCGACTGAATAATTTTAATACGTTTTACAGTAATATTAAGGAAACATAATACGTAGACCGGACTTGTGAGCTGGAAGGCTTCGAGTGCATACAACAAACGGGAGGCACTTAAAAAAAAATCGATTGACATAAAATATCTGAAGTAATTTTTCAATACATATTATAATACAAAATAATAATAATAATAGAACGAGTTGAAAATATGTCAATTTCCAGTGGATTTGGTTTGTTATGATTTCGTTTGGTTCGAAGTTTAATCATAAAAATGTTTTCGGTGCATATGTCACTGAGAGCATTAAGAAAATCTAGGACCTGTGCGTTCGAGACGTTTAAAAAAATCATGACTTTGAGATCCCCAAGCACTGCTCGGTAGTAGACCCTGGCATCCTCATTTTTATTTTTTATTTATTTTTTTTATTTCGGTCGAATAGTTCAGTTTCACTACACGTAATTATTGAATCGTCATGTGCGCGGCCGTCGAATGAATTAAAAAATCAACACGTATGTTAACCATACACACATATACATGTAAACATTTATTAACATAATGTAATACGTTCAATCCTTATGAACGCGTAGCGTTGGACGTGCAATAATAATAATACGTGGTGCGTATCGAAAAATCAAATCAAAACTCTACGGGTGGAAGGAGTGGGGGGGAAATAAAATAAACCGCAACAAGCCTGACCGTGTCTCGGAGCGCGTACACCGAAGTAACAGTAGCACATGCGTACATATGTATATACGTATATGTTTGGTACACATGCATAGAGATAGAATTTTGTTTTAAATTAACTTCAAGTCAATTTGTGTGTTATACGCACGAAATTCCCTGAGGGAAATGTCGAGTAGCATCGGTGTGTATACGTATACATGGTGTACAGAACGCCTTTTGAACCGACAAAGGGTTTCCGTAAATTGCACAAACCGACACGAGCGCACAAGACTTTTCTACGATATCGCATTCGTTCCATCCGCCGCCGACACGATCGAATGTTTCCTACACCCCTGCGAAACGGATTATTATCGTTATTCTTATTAACAACTACTACTACTGCCGTCGGTTTTCTTGATGAACACGGTGATTTACGCAACGGGGTTTAATTACGTACCAATTCTACCCGTCGTCGACACGAAATGTTTTTCTTTTCCGCGCCGTACACAACACCAGCAACAACGATAACAATAATATTTAATGCTAAGTATTATCATAGTCACGCATACAATTAGCGTATGTTATTAAGTCGAAACCAATGCGCGCGCGCGCACACGCGAAGTACATGTACGGTTTGTGTTCGTAGTTGGTTACGTTTGTACACATGTATTATATCGTATTTTATACAAAACTGCGAGACAAAAGAATCGAGTTTATATTCTCTCCGACCCGTTCGACAACGGTTGGCGCGGTACCTAGAGCAATAATATACGAATGTGTCGAGTGCTCGTCGCGTATAATGCCACAAACGATGGGGGAAAAAAAAAAACGAAAAAGAAAAATTTAACTTACGAACATGACGCACGCTTATAGGTTACAACAATAATAATTATTATAACAATATTAATTATTAATGCCGTTATTAAACGTTGAACGTATTTTGTTTCTAATAAAATCATAATCTCACCGTAACAACGGTGTACAATACTACGGTAAAAGGTGCACACACAAGGTACAAGGTTTGAAAGCAAACGTAACAATTGAATGAAAAAAAAAACGGCATACATATACTCATATAAATCGTTTTAATGTTATGTTATTCAATAATATTGAAATATGTACGCACGTTTTTATTGCGGTGATTGGCCAATTAGATATTATAGAACTACACAAGTGGTTTATGGAATACTAAGAACACAATTAATTAACTTTATAATGTATCATATGTTTATCAGTTTCGTTCGTGCACTGCAATACGTTACGACTAAAATGATTGCGTTTCCGTTTTAAAAAAAAACGTTTGAAATCGATTAACTGTAAACATTATGTATCGTTATGACAGTTTTTGTTTTCGAAAACAATTAAATTTCGTTGACATTTTGTTGTTCGAACAAGTACGAACATTAATAATCGTGTTCAATCGAAATCAGTGGGTTTACAGTCCGGGAAACCAATAATTGCGCATAAAATGATTATTTTTAGTGTTTTACCGTCAGTTTTATTTTAATAATTTTTTTTTTTTTTTACGCGCGTACGTTTGGCATTAATTTTTCTGACTCAAAACGAGTGGTGAAACAATATGAAGAAGCCATTGTTATCATTTCGAATCAATAATAAAAACAAAAACTGTTTTAATTTACATTGCGCATGAACAATGCGATAAAGGAATTTTGTAAAGGACACACGTTATTCTCTCCTTGGTGCAACGTTGGAAAAAAAAACCGTTTCCGATTGTACCTACGGTTGAATTATTAATATTTTCTGAACACCTGGCAAGTGCTGTGTAGTAGTGTATTGTGTAGGTATACCACATTACAATATCCTCGGAACACAGAACGTGTGCGTGGAAACCGGCTTACAACATAAAGAGGTTTATTTGTGTTCCACATGTACAAGTATTTCGAACCGTTCGCGATTGCTATATAATGTCGAACGCCGTTTTGCATTCACGGTAAACAAATAAATAAATAATTCTTTATTAAATTGATTGGTTTTTTTTCGTTTTCATTTCGATCTGTTATTGAAACTCAAAACGGTTAATATTATGTTAATCACGCACAGGAACGATAAAATAAGCTATTACGGATAAAAAACAATATACCGACTGAAACACAAAGTATTATGACTTGCTGTACATATTTAAAACACTACGACGAACGAAACCGATTGGTCGTCGTTGCGCATAATACGGTATTCGACACATCGAATGCCGATTTTACTACGGTGTATTCATTTTATACTACACTACCTACATTATTATCATACGGCTATTTATTATCCGTGTATAGGTCGCATAGGGTGGAAGGTATATTTATTTTACACCCCTACTCGAAAAATACACTAAATATTACCTGGGAGTTAAAACAAGGATTATCGCACCTAATACAAGTATTTATTTATTTTTTTTTTAAATTAACATAATATAATTTTTAAAAACTTCTTGAAAATGTTAAGATCATAGACGCATAAAATAACTATTTTTTGTGTCCGCCCGCGCCGCCGCCGCCGAAATCGAAGAGTTAGTCACAAAACACAGATCCGGCGTTTCGATTTTCGGTGGCGGCGAGATAAACAAAACAGCGTTATCGGCACGCACGACAACGGCCGCACGCGCCGACCAGTTACTAATAAGCAATTATAATTATCCAATTTCCAATCAATTACGATATTAAAATTAAATAATTTACATATTATTTAATTTTAATATCGTAATCAATGCAAAAGTTCGTCGCAGAACACGGCTCCGGCGTTGGGCTAATCTCGGTCGGCGGGCTATAAAAGAGCCGCTTCGCGACCACGTTATTCACTTCTTCTTCCGTCTCGGTAGTAGTAAGACCCACCCGCGGCAGACTTGCGCTATTCGAGACGGAAGACATGCACCACCAGGCTGTGATTTGTTGACGGTAGTAAGACCCACCCGTGGTAGACTTGCGCCTCAACATTTCACATCACTGGTGGGCATTCGGCACCATCGCCGACTCCGTCGCACCTCGTCGTCATCCTCATCCTTTTTGCAAAGAAACAACTATACTACATACATTAGGTACTAAAAAACAATATTTATTTAAAATCATAATCAACAATAGGTTATCATTCTAAATAATAAATTACAAGATTCTTAGTAATTTTTATAATTTTATCCCGGTAAACATGTAGCAAACATATCAAATTATGTAAGGGGGGAGGGGTGGCGATCGTTAGATATTGCTGTCACATAGGTGTGTTCACTGAGGAAACTCGAAAGAAGGGACTTGTGTAAAATCGATCGGTGGCAATTCGTAACGTGCGTCGTAAAGGGAAGCGGGGTCGACAGGATATACGTATCCGGACGGAATGCCCGGGAACGTGTAACCGTCCTCGACGCACCATCAGCGCTGTTGACTTTGATCGTATTCAATCAGCTTGTACTTGACCAGGACGTCGTGCATTTCTTTCTGGGCCTGTATGGCCAATCGTGGTTGCAGCATTTCCAGGGATGTGCTTATGTACCTGGAAAACAACTCGGCCGACGATTGCTGTTGTTCGTAATGAATTATTTTCGTCGGAGGATAATCTGTGGTGCTCGAGTGCGATCTTTTAATCGCAGTGGACGTTCCCTCGTCACCGCTGCCGTTGTCCGCGTAAAACAAGTAATTGCTGGAATCTTCTTCCACGTAATCGACGGACTGGCAAAATATATTGGTAAAACCGGGAAAAAAAAATGAAATCTTATTATTGTTGAATCGAAATTCGATATAGTTTACGTATTCGGAAGAAAGTCTACCACTAAAATTCGTACTTGTACATTGCAATGGTAGACTTTTAACATTTTTTAAAGGATGTAGGTCAGCTAGAATAGAAATACCTGCCTTACGCACAATGTTGCGGGAAGGTTAGTGTTAAGAAAACCCAAGACTTGTTCGTTTTTGAAAAAACGGTTATTGATCACCAGGCACGTAACCAGATATTTTTCCATAAAGGGGGCCAACATTTTTTTAGCCCCTTTTTGTAGTTGTGTTTATCAAATGTGCGTTCGATATCCGTATTCCTAGTTTTCAATATATTAATACACGTACTATTGTCTTATCTAAAATTGTCAAGTGACGAATATTTATAAAATAGAATCTCAGAATTTAATTTTTGTTATACGATCGTTAATTATATGGAATGGGCACATGTAAACTCCACCACAAGTACCTTTTTTTTACTGTAAACTCTGCCAGTAAAGAAAATCGAGTAGTAGTATAAAATTAATATGATATATTATTAAAAGTAATACGTAATAAGTAATAATAAGTGAATATTATTATTATAATATTATATAATATCATACCTCCATTTTATTTCACCAGACGCATATTTTATATTTTGGTTATATTTGTAGTTATTAAATAAAACCAATAAATTGCCTCGTTGACCAGTAATTAATTTTAAATTATTACTTTGTTGCGACATATTTCATTCAATATAAAATATACACGGATACACGCTGACTACGAATGATTATGTTCGTCAAAGTATACTTTACGTATACCTTACCTACTATCGATATCATCATTGGAAATTATAATTTCAGATAAAATGAAGATAAAATTATTAATAAATTAATCAATGTGGATATATATCCACTTTGAAATGAATCGAACCATGATAATAATTTTATTAATTTCGACATACATCATCGCAATAAATGTCAACGTATTTAATGAGAGAAGGCACGTGGCAATGTGAGCACTGAGCTGGTAAATAAAAAAAAAAAAACTGGAGGAGTTTACATATACCCATTACAGGTAAGAAAAAAAAACTGGCGGAGTTTACACTAGACCTTGTATTATATTTTTATCTTAACAGATATTCTAGCGGAGTTTACAATCGCCCACATGGAATATACATTCAGGATTTAGCCGGTTTGGGACAACTAAACACCATAATATTTAAAAATCAAAATCAAGGGGGCTAGGTTATCATGTTTAGGTCTACCCCCCCCCCTAGACGACGTGCCTGTTGATCAGCGAAATCAAACGAAATCTGGGCCGTTCGAAAGGGAGCCGAATGGGATTGCTGCGTATCGCGCATATTGTTACTCACCAATATCTCGGCGGCGGACGGGGACGAGTACAGGCGTTTGACGGCCGCGCCGCCGATCATCGAGTCCATTATCGGGAACCACAAGAGCTTGGGCACGTACGGCGACGGGGCGTCCTCCTGCTCGTGCTCCTGCTCTCCGGGCTCCTGCTTCAGCTGGAGCAGCCGCTGCTCCGAGTCCTTGATCTTCTTCAGCTCCTGCAAGTACGTGGACCGTATGTTCTTGATCTTGCTGGCCACCTCGGGCACGCCCAGACCCTCCACGGCCATGCCGTCGGCTATGCGCCGGTACGCCCGCAGCCGTTCCACGCGCTTGTTGTACGCCTCGTGCTCCTTGTCCCACAGCAGCCGCTGGTCCCTGTACAGCTCGACGAACCTCAACGTCATCTTCTCGTTCAGCCGCACGTTGATCACCGACGACATGACGACCGCGATCGATGCACGTGGCGCGGGCGGGTGGGCGGGAGGGTGGACGGGGGTGGGTGGGAATAGAAAACTAAAAATCGTAGTCGAGAACGGCGGCTAGGAACGCGTTGCACACGACCGGACGCGAAACACCGAGTACCGACGCCCACGCTCTCTGCGGCCTCACTGACGCCAGTGCCGGTCGAGGCGGCGGCGGTCGAGTGCTCGAACGCTGAGCCGTTTATCGTGACCGTTTTTTTTACCTCCCCTACTCGTCTCGGACTCGCGGGTCACGCGTTCGGAGCACGACGCGTCGCAAGAACGCCATCACCGGTTGACGCGTTTTTTTTTTCCCGCCCCGTACAAATATCGTTCGCGTCGTGTTTCGCGTCGCGTTCCGCCGCGCGATGATTTCAACTGTTCAACTATTCTCTTTCGCTCTCTCTCTCTCATTCTCTCTCTCTCTCTCTCAATTTTTCCGCGATGATCTTTTTTTTTTTTTTTCCTAACTCTACCATGTCACTCTCGTTTAGTCGCCCCGCCGCGCCGATCTCTCCCACACACCGCCGTCGATAGTGATTTATTTCCCCGTTTCGCGCACATTTCGATCCTTGCCGTCTCACGTCGTCGGGGCCACCAGCGTTTACCAGGATGGCCGTAGATCACCTTTTTTTCGGCCACTGATCATCGTTCGCGTTCGATCCGCGACAACGGCTGGCTACGACTGTTGCGTCCGTACACCGTTCGATGATTCGCAACACCGTACCGCGCGTAACACACGTCTGTGCCCGACCGCTAATCATCGGTTCCGATCGCTTTTGGGCTTTCCGTTTTTCCCGTACTCGTGCATACCCGTCGAAAGCGTGGATAATCCTTAAGGTCGGTTGGCTGCCGAACGACCGATTCGTTTTCGTTGTGGTGCGCAAGCAATTGCTAATTGCTCGAAACGTTCCGATTAATTGTTACGCGGTAAAAAAATAGCAATTTCACTGAAACCGAACCAGAATGGTTTCGCGTCTACTAGTACGCCTCTTACTAGCGCGAAATAATACTTGTATGTTTTCATCGGTATCGATTTTAACATTATTGTACGAACGACGTATTACGTAATTCGTACGATATCGAATTCGCCTGCGCGCGCGTGCGAACATCTGGGCGAGACGCGCTGCGTAAGAAGAATTAAAAATTTACAATTCAACACTAGGTTGGTACGATATAATATTATTTTTGTAAAATACAATACATCACGAATAAAACGGTACTTCAAAACAGGATTAAAAATATCTTAAAATGGTTATTCAAATGTACATTGTACGTCAATCGTCCGAAAACGAAAAGAGAAAATAACGTGTCCGATATAGGTTTTTTAGCACTACGTTATACATACGATTTTTATATATATTATACGGTGTATTATATTATACGCGTGAGAACTGCACAACGTTGTGTTGTGTAATATTAAAGGTTTTAAAAAACATTATTTTTTATTTCCGTGAATATCTAAACGGAAATTATTATTATATTTTAAATCGTTATCAATACTACTAGTTTGTTTTTTACCAAATCGACTTTTATAATAAATATTTATCGTTTGTTGTTGTTTTATTGTTAAAATATTATTAATAATTGAAAGCCTGCACTACGATATCAAACTGCCCAAGGTAAAACGTAATCGAATATAATGTACAACTGTATAACTGTACAATCAAAATAATACACTCGGGTTGTGAAGAAATGTTAAGTCTTATAAACATGATTGTTTAAAAATAAAAAGAAAAAAACAAATTATTTTAATACGCTTGTTCGAATTGTAGTAAATAATAAAATCTAACGTCCAGAGTTATTAGTTAAATTAAGTTCTGAGCATATGAGACAAATAAGCTTATAATTTATAGAAAATGTTTCATTTAATATCATATTAATTTTAAAAATATTAGAATAATTTAGAATAATTTTTGTACACGGACATAATAAAATTTTTTGACTTTTTTAATATCGGTACATACAATCTATGAAAAGTATATTACACTTAACTATTTAATTGTGTTTTTTTCGTTTTATCAACATCTATATTAATGTATTCATTATGTCAATATGTATTTATGTTACATTTAAATTATATGTGCTTGTTTAATTATTATGTTTAGAATATTTATATTAATCTCGATTCATCGTTTTTTGTTCATTTATATCTATTATGTTCGTGACATACATTATATTTATACTAAATCATTAGTATACATATGTACTAATGTGAAGATTAATACTACATCGTTTAAAAACTTGAATTATTAACACCACTGATCATAATAATCAACAATGTAATTGGAATATTTTATTTCAAAATAAATTGATTAATAATATGAAATGATAATTTTTCGATAAGAAAACAATAGGTACAATGTAATAATACTATTACGACAAAACTAAATTATGCACGTTATACGCTTGTACGTCCAAGCACATAATAGTATTGTTATTACAAATTGTTATTTTATACCACTGCATGTATATACTTCTTATTTACATTCATAGTGCACACCAAGCGCATTAAATCATTAATATGAATAATTTTTTAAACGAGCTGTCCGCTTAAAGCCTTTGAAGACAATCAACCAATTATACCAACTGGGCATTGGACGATCGATGATTTAATATTTTCGTTTTGTAAACAATTTCGTCGACGAACAATGGCCGAACAACGTATCGATAGTACGATATCTGAGTGTTTGTTAACTCGGAAATCAAATGTTTATACATATTCATACCATCGGCATCGTTATATTTCTTTTAAAATGATTGTTTTCTTCGGAAACCGTTCGCTCGGATTTTTTTCTCGAGTGCCATTACAATTATTCTATAAAGTCGTCGACGTATTGCGTATCGCGATTCAAGTAATATTTAGATTTTGTACATTTACTGCGTTCGAAAGAAAATGTATACCTAAAAAAATAAACCCTGTACATTAGTTTATTTTTTTTTCCGTTAGCTGTTTTTGCAGGGGGGAAATAATAAAAATAAAAATGTATCTAATACGAAACGTACGATTTTCCAAACCGACGTTGTTCGCGTCGAAAAACGTACATTGGTTGTAGTAGTACTGTTGTTTAAAATCAATGTCAAATGATTATACAAATCGTTGTGAATCGTCACCATCAGGAAAATTATTCGATCAAAGCCATTATTGGATATAATGGTACATAATAATGCAAGTCCAACATAAAACGCGATGGTCGGTAAACTTCCGATACGCAATACATAAAGTACGACGATATAATGTAATGTAAAAGAAGAAAATCAAACGAAATGTTTTAATGGTTGGAAACAAACATATTTCAGAGTCACACAAGTTTTCTAATTAAAAAAAAAAAAAAAAGGAATAGGAAAAAGAAAACAATAACAATAAATAAATAATAAACCGAAACAATATAAAGTTTTTATGTACTTTGTCGGAGTGAAAAAAAAAATAAAATAAAACCACTGCGATGAAAACTAGATTTTTTTCACGAGTGAAAAAACAAAGAAATGATAAAATAAATTTTCACGGACCGTAAACGAATGACACTCGTATATTTCAAAATTCGTCGTTTACGAATGTGATAGCGTTAAGTTTCCTCGTTCCCTGTCGTTTTGGGAACGAACATACGCGCGTACCAACATCGGTAACAACGGTGACCGGTGGCGTATCCAGGATTCATTTAACGGGGGTGTTGTTTTACGATTTAATCAACTTATGACATTCGGGGGCTCTGCCCCCCCCGTATTACATTAATAAACACCATGTATTTATATAAATTATTATATTAAGACAGTAACTACATGTAAGATCTACAAGTTGAGTACAACGTTTAATCGAATTGTACTGTAAGTTTGCAATTTGGTGAAATACCATAAAATACAGTTGACGGGGGGTGTTCTAACACCCAAAACACCCTCCACCCCCTAAATACGCTCCTGACGGTGACCGTAATCGGACAGACGAGAAACCGGTCAGCGAGTGCGCGCGTCACGACGGTGTGTACCATCGATTTTATTTCTTTTCCTCTACATTACCATTATCATTACAATTATTATTTTTCAATTTTTTTTTTCTCATCCAACGATTTCCGGAATCCGGCTGGTCCGATAACGTCCAACGTTGCCGGCTCGCGGGGCGCATGACGCGATCGCTGTTCTCGGCCGTTACGTTATCGTTTCGCCGTCATGGGCGTCGCGCACCCGACGAAAATATCGCGAGAACACGTCTCGCGTATTGCGTTACTGTCTGCGGGTCGTAACCCACCGCCGCGGGACGGCGAACGCGATCAATAATACGATTCGAACGCATTTGCAGGCCTTCCGGCAGCGTCAACGGATAACGTATTTCTCGGACGTCCGTACTCGGCGGTGGCGGTTAGAAGGTTGGCGAGAAACGCCAAACATTCCGGAAAAAAAAAAAGAAAGAAAAACCAAACAACCCACATTGTCCACCGCAACAATATCCGTATTCCTGCGCGCTGCACGTGAAACGTTAATTTCATGCGACCGCCCGAATGGTTGACGATCGAGATTCGTCAGAGGACGTTACGCGAAGACGGGCATTTGTGAAACCAACGAGATCAAAAACCAACAACCGGCCGGGTTATCGAGTGGGCCCGGTGGCAACAACAAACGCTGTTTTGACCCGCGTAGCGTTTGTTGCGGTTGCGCTTGTCGTGCAAATATTTTACATTCGGATGTTGTACCGCGATCAAAACTTGACGGCCGCTCGCCACTGGTCCCGATATTTCAGCCGCTCGGAGACGATGCACAGTCCCCGGCAATAACGTACAGCGGTACTCAAGGCCGTATCTGGACATTTTTTTCTTCGGGAGGAGTCCAAAACATGTACATTGTAATTTTATTGAATTTAGATTTTAACTTTTGACATTTGGTTAAAAATAAGACAGAAAAAGATTTAATCTTCTTTTATCAAAATTAATATCATATTTTCATATGATATTATTGTATAAAACTAAAAGCAGTCAATGGTTAATTGGAGCTTAAGTCATTTTTGACTGAAAATATTTATGTTGGTATTAAAATTAAATAATTATTTTAAACGTTCGTAAAATAATGAAGAAATTTCGGGGGGAGGGGGGGTCCGGACACCCTGGACCCACCCCTCCAGATGCGGCGTTGGTGGTACCCGTATCGTGTCCGCGGAAAGCGTGTGTTGCGGACGACGTCGAGAGAGCACAACGGTCGTTTCGAGATGGCGACGATCTACTCGTTCGGATGAATAATGAAGCGGATTAGAGAACCGTTGTTCGGCGACAGGGTACATTTATATCGTTTTTTCGCTTATTGCGGAGCGAAAACCAAAAAAGACGTGTTATGATTAAAACGCGAATGGGTTACTGCGTTTCCGATACGATTGTACTGCGTGCGCGGCTTGTTACGTGGTCTGGTCGCAAACCGAACGGACGATGAAACCATTGGAAACGTCGCGAACCGAAACATAATACTATTACAATCACGTACCCACTTAGATTGTGTGAATATTATTTTATAATTGATCGTCTCGGGGCGACTATTAAACTATTTAACGTGACAAATCACGTTAAATTACATTACTTTGTGAAATACTGAATGTGTCTGATTATTTTGTTCGCGTTAAATTTGATTAACGTTTTTTTAATTTTTTTTTTTTTTCTTACACGCTGTTGCTACTAATTCGACAGCAGACGTATTCTAAAATAAATCCGACCCGTTCGGTGCCAAAATAAATTTCAACGTGGCAACATATGAACGCGATTCCGATGTCGTCGGAAACGTTACCGGAACGTAAAATCACATCAAATCAAAACGGTTTTTCGTGAGACAGCGGCGGTATTCGAACGCCAAAAACGTATTCAAAACGAAATCGGTGTGCTAATCTTTTCACTCCATAACAATAAATCAATGTAATCAATAAAGTTTTCTAGAACACTCCGGAGTACGTGTGATCCAACTCTGTAGATACTGCAACATTATTTCGTACTACGTAGCCGGGCGTACACCACTTGGGCGAATCGACCCAAACTATAGTCTGTTTGGGCAAATATATATATATATCGTTTGGGCGAGGATTGTTTAATTAAAAATACCGTTTGGATGGTATAAAAATGCTTGTAATATACACTCAACAATTAATTAAACAAAATTATATAAAATATAACTAATTAACAATGAGTTATATTTAAAATAAATATTGATATGAATATTGATAATGTTATTATATATATTATATAACTATATAAGTAGTAATCTACAGTCAAAAAATTATAAATACAATTATATAATATAATTAGTATATTTTAAAGTAATCTATTGGCTTTGTATGGAAATGCTCATAATATACATTCAACAATTAATTGAAAGAAATCATATAAAATATAAATAATTAATTATAAGTTCTATTTAAAAAAAATATTGATATGGATATTAATGATATTATTATTTATAAATAGGAAATAATCTACAGTCAAAAAATTAAAATCATAAAATTAAATTACAGATAATATAATTATTAGTAGTTTTTAAAGCAATCTATTGGCCTGATATTTTAAACCTAAACATTTTATGTATTCTAATTGTTTAATATCCCCTCTTTTATATTTATTCCATGTTTCTTATTTTTTTATTAGCAATAATATCATCCGTATCTGTCATCAGATTTTTACCTCGCACAGGTAAATATAATTTCACTCGCCCAAATGGACTATTATTTTTTTGGTCAAAATTATTACTTTCGCCCAGACGACCATCGCCCACGTAGCCAGGTTAGCCAGTAACGTTCGAGTCACGTTCGAGGCAAAAGGCACTGTGCAAACAATAAACAATTCATACGGGTAGTAATTTTTTTCGAATACTTTTTTAATGTTAATTTATTCATCACACCAGGTCGAACTTGTAACGTTTACGCGCGTTTTCGAACATCTCGGGGGGTTTATATTCGTATCGGTTCTGTCCGTCGAACACGTGAGAACCTTAAGGTTGCACTCTTAAGCCTACAAAAAAATATTTCGCCGTTCGTACGCGTGTGACGCACGTAGTTCAAAATCTTAAACGATCGTCCTCAGTTCGTATACGCGTTGGAAATCCATAGTTATTTAACGTGATTTGACGATAATGTACGTTTGCGCGCGCAGTCGGATCGTCGATATTCCTACGGGCGAACGATGACCGGTCAGTTTTTCGTCGTTTACGAGTCGATAATGGATTTCCGTAGGCTTATGGGCGCGATCATACACGACTGAAACAGCGTTCAACCGCGTACGACAACGACGCGCGTTGCGCGATTGAAATGGAATAAACGTAAAATAACATTTTCATAAAATATTAATAATAAAAAAATAAACACGTATATCAAACGGGAGATATTATCGCGGTACATTATCGGCGTACGGTCGGTCGTCGTACACCATGCGTACGTTGTACGTGAAATATTGTTGGTTCTGAGCGGGAAAAATTGGATTGGAATTCCGTTTGTGAAAGAGAGCAAGATAAAAAATAAAAATAATAAAAAAAATAACCCGTTTCGTCCTCGTACGCGGCGTTATTCACGACGTGAACATCGGTGTCCGAAACCTTTAAACGCGAGCTGCACGCCGCTGTGTCATAATCGAAGAATCGAACCGGTCTGGCGGCGGCAGGACAACCGGTGCGGAACATAGCGGAACGCGCAAGGACGACGACCGGGGCGAAATGTTTCATCGACTTCCGACGGTCCTCCGCGCCCGCACGTAAATGGTTCGATACGTGCGCCATGCGTACCGTGGGGTGCAGACCGTGTACACCTACGTTAGGCGCGTACTCAAAGATCTGACCCCTGGTGAAGGGATGGGGGGGAGGTTCGCTGATGAACATTTTTAAATATGCCTACTCGAACACGGGCATTTGTACATCGAGCGTGTACCGTCGTAACGGATCTTCGTATCATCGGTAATATGTTTTTCTATTCATCATACACGTTCAGCGGTAAAACGCAAATCCTGTTGCGTTCTGAAGGACATAACATTTTTATTTAGGGACCGAATACCGCCCCCTTAGCCTCCAATAACCCCCATTAAAACGTATTGGACGGAAAACAATACATTTTCGTTGATCGCGCGATACGCGAAACAGAGGGAGACTTTGTTCGTTATTCGAATCCGCGTGAAGCAATGAAGTATAAACGCACCGCGATATTACGGTCACTGGATTATGGTTGTCATTGAAATAAACTACTTTTAACAATTCATAAGTGACCTTATGGTTATTAAAATACATATGCGACAATATTGTATTTTATCAAATTAATTCGTTCACAATGCTGTAATGCTAATTAAAACTATTAACAATAATCTTAGAACAAACATTCTTGATTCCTCTGATACTATTTTCGCCATCAATCGGCACAATTCTAAATGTATTCTTATTAGAAATAATTCTTGATATCATATCGACATCGATATCATATCATTATTGTCCATAAGGTGAGCGTTGAGCTCATTCCATAGGCAACATGGACCTAAGCGAATAATTATTACTGTACTATTATATAATATTGCAATGTATTATAACTGTGTAATTAAAATTAATATGTCTAATAAAAAGAAAATATTAAAGTAAATATTATTTAAAAGATTGTGCGAACAAAAGGTTAATTTTAAAATAATGTAGGTTTTAACTTTTATTGTTTAAAATATTTGTAATCAGGAAAAATGTAATTATATTTGTAAAATATTTAATTATAAATAATTTGAAGTTGGTTTCAATCGTATATGCTTATTAAGTAATAAATAATGATAATAAACAACGAGAATGAGCGCGGCGCTCACTCAATACCAATGGCG
This sequence comes from Sipha flava, assembly GCF_003268045.1. NCBI lineage: Eukaryota > Metazoa > Arthropoda > Insecta > Hemiptera > Aphididae > Sipha > Sipha flava. The sequence continues at coordinate 159,215 of NW_020272947.1, read as the reverse complement.
GGACGTTACATAGCGATACCAACGACGGGGTTTTTTTTTTTATTATTAGAACCTTAGTATAAACTATTAGGTTCGACAATTACAGAATATACAGAGAAATAAGAGTTTAAACGAACATGTTATATATACAATAAGTGATAGAAATTATGTAGTAGAAAATATTAAAAAAAAACCAATTCAATTTTATAATGTTGAGTCGTTGATATCGGAAGATTTATAACATGGTAAAAATTTAGATTATACATAAAAGAAAGAACGACGGGTTAAACAGGTATTCATTTGTTGCTGAAATGTCCTGTAATTGTATGAAAAAAATACGTATAATATTATCATTTTTTTTTTTTTTTTTTTGCTATACATAAATTATTTACATTAACTATTTTATTATTTTATTTATTGGAGGAAAATGGATAGTGGAAGAAAATGGTCATGAATTAACACTTTTAATTTCCAGTGCTTTTCGTTACCGTTTATAGGTTTCTTTGCGAAGGATATCGCAAAACATAAATAATCCATTTTCGTGTTGAACCCATACTGTCCCGTCAAAAATACCAAAAACGCGACGAGCGCACATACGTACAACAGCCAGTCGAATATTAATCGCTATAGCGTCCCCCTCCCCCCGGTCGTCCATTGCGGCAAACCGAATAATTAGTGGGATTTAAGGAAGAGTTCGTGAAAATAATCATCGTTCACCGATAAACCGGCCGATAAGGAGGATATAAAAACAACAATATTATCAACACGGTTTTCACAGCACATGGCGTACAGAGAACCCGGTCACACGCGCACGCAAAGGTCTTATCTTTTTGACTCGCACACGATTGCCGAGGGACTGTAATCTACACGTGTTTGGGATCGGGCCTAAAATAATAACTGGAGTGTATAATGCGACCGTAGACGTGTCGCGCACGTGTGGGCGCTGCGACGGGGGTACATGTGCGTCGCGTCAGAAACGACAGCGAAACAGTAAAATCGTCGATGGCGACTGTAATACTATATCATCACGGACGATTAATACGTGCGATGCCGAAACCGGTGCGCCGTGGACGTCGCTCGAAGGGGGAGAGCCGGTTTTCCGGGTTCAAAGACTCTCGAAAACACACGTTCGGTGCGTAAATATCGTTATTCAATTTGTTTTTTCCGCCCGTAAAAAACGATCCATTTGGTACGCGAACCTCTGGCCGAGAAGAAATTTACTGTATTACATCCGTACACGGCGGCCGAGGCGCTTTTATTTTTCCTAAGCACCGACGGATCGTAAACGCGAATCGTCATTAGCTCCGAAACATCAGGGAAATCGAATAAAATTATTATTTTTCTTCGACCAACACTTCCCGGTCGTAATACACCTCCTGACCCGCCTAATTATATCGCCGCCGGTGATTATTATTATTATTATTATTATACATCGCGTGCGTTTAAAAAACACGTCTTCATGGCGGCCACCATGTCGTCGATCATAATGCGTCGGTTTTTTTAATCTACACGTAATAAGAATCCTACCGATATTTACCGCTTTCGCACACATTTCTCTCGTCGTCGTCTCCGTATCGATAATTATCCTTTTTGCCGGACGTACCGTATATGTTACGTTTACGAGTTTTAAATAATTATAAACTTAGTCCGTGATCGATACGTGAGACACGGAAAATATGGTCGGCGGGTGTTTACGGTTTTTAAATATCCGGTGACGGTGCATTTTCGCGATACAGTCGTGTACGCGGCGCATAAAATATATGCGACTAATAACGTATACGTAGCTCACGAGGGTGGGAGGGGGCCCATTGTGCGAACAATCGTTAATTATTACCAAACTTACTGCCATTGTTTACCGGACGAGTGTGTTGTAGTAGTAGTAGTAGTAGCTGTGTGCAAGACACGCGCCCACACGCGCACATTTACCACCGTACGACCACGACCATGTTTACTGTTTACAGACCATAACGGCCTACTTGTAATGACAATACGACTTACGATTGTTCATGCGTGGTATATATTATAAATATTAGACCGCGTAGATCATACGAAATGCGAAGACGCACTAGGTGAAAAAAATCGTCACGACATCACCGGACGGAAAAGACGAATAGTCTAGCAGGGCGAACTGAAGGTTTGATTTGTTGACGTTATGGTATATAAGGTATACACGGTTACGTATATGCTCTTAAACGCATATGGAGGAGAATTTTATCTGAATAATATGGTCATTATTATTATTATTATTATTACTAATGTAAAGTGTGTAATCTGTTCGTTGGATATCTTTGTTTCTGATATTGACGTTGGACAGTTACCGAACAAATGTCGGCGCGAAGAAACTGCTTCGCGAATATCTATTAGCGCCGCAGAACGCCACCGCGGACGAGTGAAAGAATCGTAATTACCGCTGGGAACTGAAAAATTGAACGCAGACGGTCGCCGACGTTTCCGAACGTCCGTCTAAGTGCACCGACATTCCTAAAAGTTTCGGAATCGAGTGTGCGGACATCAGGTTTTTTTTTTGACTCGTGTTGATAATAATATATTTTACCGGACGCGCCCGTATAACATTATTATATTCGTTACGGACGGAGTGTTCCACAGCAATCACCGCGCGTGTGGACGATGCCTATCATTATAATTTCACGTACGTAAACAGCAGGCTCGGGTAAAAAGAAATTTTCGAAATGGATATTTTAGGTCGGGGGGGGGGGGGGGGGAAAAAAAAAATAAAAAAATTCCCAACAGGGGGGAAAATATTGTTAAGCTGCCCTTGTGGGCGGCGCGGGTAGGGGGGGGGGGGGGGCCCGGGGGGTTCACCCCCCCCCCCCCCCCCCCGAAATGCTTTAAAAAACTTAAAAATTATTTTAAACGTTTGTTATATTTTAATGGTGCTTTATGCATAATTAAAATTTGCGCCCAACGTCAAATAATTTTGGGACATTTTGTAAATGAAATGTACATGAGTACCTACTGTGTCTTGTTAATAAATCTTAGATAGCAGTGGTAATTGAACTATATCCATAGTAGCCCGTCACGAAAATATTTTCTGTACACGCCACTGCTTGGTGTATTGTACCGGCAACGTGTACGCGCGGCAGTAGAACGGGTGACGGGGAAGGAGCAGGAGAGAACGTTCGAGCGTGTTCGAATCGTCTTGAAGTTTTCATGCAACGGAATCGAAATGTTGTGATGTCTTTCGATCGCCGAGTGAATACGACGAAACGCAAAGATAATACGAGGTATAGGTATCGCGCAGCTAATTCGCACGGCGAGTGAATCTGATTTAAAACAATACCCGTTGATCAATCCCATCCGGATCGCGTTCCGCGGAAACGAAATCGGTTTACTGTCCGAGAAGCCCTGAAAACGGACGTATCGAAAGTATAAACATACATGTACGCGCATGAATGCGCTCGGAGAGAAATGTTAGTACCGATTGTGTGTGTGCGCTGTACGTACTCATTGGTACACAATCGGAATCGGGTTTCTTTTTACGGCCGAGGTAAAACGTTAACCCGTCCGTATTGCTACCCGCGCGCGTCGAAGCAGCTACCCGTTTTCCACGCGGGCAGCGTTTGATAAACATTAAAGGTTTAACGAGCGCGCGTCGCTCGGAGGATTAGGAAATCGGTTTTGTACCTCTGACCGTCGAACGGACCACCTGCGGTGATAACGTCTCGTCCAACACAACAGCATACGTACGTGCGTGCATACGTATATTGTTATACGCGTTCGAGTGCGACAAACGTATGATACTATCGTTAACACGCGAAACCTGGCGGCGCGGAATTCGCGAACATGCAGGGATGCGTGTTTACGTTTTTCACGACGATCCCGCGCGCAGCACGTCCCGCCGTTGTCGGAGTAACAGTGACGTCGGTGTGTACGGGCCAAAGATCGTTCCGCTCAATGGAGAATCAGGAAAAATATATATTAACAATCAATAATTTTATGAATGAAGAAAAAGATTTTTTTTTTTTTAAAAAAAAAAATGAGGAATAGTATATAATTTGTATTTTTATTCATACAAGAAATCAATAGTTTTAGATTTAAATTAATGTATTACATTACTTACTATTATCTTAATCCATTATCAATCACTGACTGCAATGTTACAAAAAAAAATTCACAAGGGAAAACATTTTTCAAAACCCGCCAAAAGAAAATTCTGGATCCGCCGCTGTTGCGCCCGCATAAGGTATCCGCCGGGGACGTTCCCAGAAACGGTTAGTGCACGCGAAACCCGTCGTCGCGCAGAGGCAGTGATGGTTCTAGGGGGGCATGCCCTCCCCTCTCGAAATAAAAAATAAACGGACGAATTTAATATAATATACGTTTTTTTATTGTTAAGGTTTATAGTATTATGTTACATTAGTACACTAGATATCGTTTGATTGTATATTCTCGTCAGTCGTTATCTTATATATTCTATTTTATTGACTCGTGTACTATTTTTTATGATATTTTGTACTTATGTGGTCAATACTTGTTAGTGATTTCGAAGCTTTTGAATTAATAGGGGGAAACCAAATTGGTTCCCGTTTAAAAAAGGTACCTAATTAGGTATAACCGAAATGGTTCCTGTTTGTGTACAGGTATAATAGTGACAATTAAAATTTTCAACACAATTTACCTACACTATTAAAAATTAAAATCCAGTGGACCAATGCACGGAGAGCAAAAAACCGAATTTTAAAAGCTATATGTACGACATCTAGACACAATTATTATACCGATTAGAGTATAGAAATTGAATAGACTATAGGTTACTAAAGTCTAGCGAATTACTAACAAACAGAAAAGGAACAACAAATACTTGGAAAATCGTATGACTGAGTACATTAATGAGAAGATTACGGGGACTGAACATTCAAAGAAAGTTAGCTTCAAATTTGCGAATCAGTGGTTTTAAATTGTATTTATTACATATTATTATTTGTGTTTCGTACACCTAAACGATGATCAGTTGACTTCCAAATCAACTTCTTCGGATGGAATCCGTTTGACGGCAATATTTTCTCGGCGCGGAACAAGTTCAATAATCGCGTTCGGAACGTAGGCGATGCAAACGATAACGCGCGCAATACGTACGCAACGATCGCGTGAAACGATAACGTTAAACAATGTTACGGTAATCGCAGAACCGTAAGTCGGTCAGGTGGCACTATGACGTGAACACTTATATCATGTGCGCGCGCATCTACGTTTTTTTTTTTTTTTTTTATGTATTAATATTAGTTTTCGTCGCAGAACCGTCTCGTGTTTCCGGTTCGACTGCACTTTCGTGTACCGTTCTTTTTTATAATTTATTCTTTTTGTTTTTTTTTTTTTTAACACATGAAATTATACAATCTGTACGCGTACGACGACGTGCACCGTTCTGACCGTAAAAAAAAAAACGTTCACGACTGTTTCAACGATTAAATTTGTCGGATGGTACGTTTTCGCTCAAATCAACGTATCGAAAGCTGCTCGTTGTTACCGAAACTTTATTTCGCCTCGCTGTTGAAAGCATTGAAATACAGACATTGTGTTATATAATTATACAATAATAGTATACAATTAACTCGTTAACTAGAGATTTTTAAATTAAAACGCGTTGTAAACAAAGTAATATAAACTACCAATTTTTAAGATTCGTTTCTGCGAGTTATAAAATATTCGCCAACGTAAGCCATTAATCGATGTTTTAAATTAAAACGCGCGAGAAAAGTAAAAGTTAGATTCCTTTTTTTTTTTTTGGAATAAGTCACTTGACAATATAGGCCGGTCGTTCAGAACTATAATACGCGATTTATTTTAACGTACGTAAAAAAAAAAAAATAATAATAAATGTTGATTAGGTGTACTTATTAACCGTGATACGTGTGTGTTACGTAAACAGCAAATATTAGTAATAATAATTATTATTACTACAAACAGTTTTTATAAACTCTAAGGCGATGTTAGTTTAACTTTTAGCACGCAGTTATAATACCACGTATGCGGAAAATCATCAAGCGCATTGTGCATTTATGTAAATCATGTACGTTTGCGATTAACGTCGACCTTTTCCGCGAGACCGTTTACGGGTTAATTTCCAAGGAATCGTTTCGCACGAGAACCTGTGGAAACGATACACGCGCGGCGGTGTACAATGCGTGTAATTGTGTCACGACGAAACGCGCGCGCCGCGTGGACGCGAAAAGCGAAACGCGCATTTGAATACTGCGGGCCGGCGCGGTGCACAACGTTTGTCGGGTGGGCTTAAACGTTATTATGAACCGGCGGTCATTTTTTGGGTCGCCGGCGACGAGTGGCAGTGGTATTGTTAAACGACTCACAAAGGACTCCTCGATCGCAGGTTTTAATACCGAATCCTTCGGCCAAGGATGAAAACCGTAAAAGCTATTATACACGGGTATGAATACGATATGCGTTCGGGTGTTATTACGTTTACGCGCACACGAAGCCTACCCGCGCGTATGTATTCAGCATCACGGTATCGTTTTCTCCTCCGCCGTAACTTTTTCACAAACTCTATCTGTTGGGCGCGAACTGTAATTGGACAACGAGATGTGTACACTACCTGTCAACAATCCGTTTTTTTCGAAGTATTCCGTATGCGTGACGGGACAACGCTGTTCGTTTCTGATCAACAGTTATCGGATTCGAAACGTACAAGTCACATCGTGAAAATACCGCAACGCAGTGAAGTTACGTTCGATGGATTCAACATGGAGTGTCCGACGGTGTTGGTAGTATATCCACAGAAACCGATGATCGCTGTACGTCCGGCAACGACGAATTTGAACGTCGGAGTAAAACATTTCGTTTCGTAGAGTAACTCGGGCCATTTTATCGAATTGAGCACTGACCAACTAATCTCAGATCTACCGGCCGAGTCACTGTTATGTGTTCGTGAACAACTAACTTGGATCGGTAAGACTAGTCGATGTTTGAATATGAATGTTTTAAACTTGTTCAGAAACGTCGACCAACTCTAACCAGAGGTATAACTTGCTTTTACAGCGGTATAGAACGTCGGCAGTATCAATTTTTTGCCGAAACAACGTTCGATGGCGGTAAAACCGCTCGTTCTCAAACGAACTTGGACCGACTCGACTACAAAAAATCCAGTATGGCGAGTATCAAATTTTAATAGTACCTATCCACCTACCAATTGATGTAAACGGTGGGGGAGGGCTGAAAACCTACCACAATATTGTATTCAAAATTGATATTAATAAATAATAAACATTATGTCTACTTTCATATTGTGACATCAATAATTTATGGTATAGCCGATATAGGTGAATGTATTAAATAATATTTATTTTCAAGTCTTCCTCCTCACCAATAAGTCCTATGTCCACTATTATTATTTGTATTAATATCAAAATATATCACGTTCGCACTGATCAGTTGTAGGCGATGTACACACCACATAAGTCGCTATGGCAGTCGTCATACATGGATATACGGGGTTATGTAGTAAAACTTTCCTTTTAAGTCACTGCAGCGACGGCGCGTACAAAGCGCCGCCCACCGCCTGCGCGCAATACCTTTTTGGATAACTATTGTTCGCGAGACCGGAACCCGTTGGACGAAAAAACGGTCTCCAAGATGCGCGGAACGCGAAAATAAGCGAACAGATAGGAGACACGTCGGCGTGTTCGTCGGCGGATTGCTGCCGTTCGTGCCGCAGTGCTTCCGGACGGACGCGTGCCATATAATTACGTACACACATTGGCGCGAACAGACGAACGAACTCCGCGGTGGAAAATACCGTTCAAGATACGTGCGCGTGCACCGAACACCGGGCGATACCGTTTTCAGGGACACCGAATGCTGTGTCATCTTCAGCACCCGACGAAAGCCGTTTCGGGACGCGCTCGGGGGTTGGTTTCCCCCGTTTTATGCGTCCGTGTCTCGTCGCATTTCCGCAAAGTTCGTTGCCAGTACGGTCGTAGTCGCGCACATGAATTATTACAATCCATTTAGCGCCGCTGCCACGCACGCACACACACATATATGTATATACCATTACCATGGTATCTCTCTCTCTCTCTCTCTCTCTCTCACGACCGCTCTAAGCTATTTATTATAATTTATAATCATCAAAATGTATATTACGTCGGCCGCTGGTATTATATTCCGTAAGTCGTCGTCCCGCCGCCGGTTTTCGTTGCAAACTCATATTAACATTACGGCCGCGCGCGCGCGCGTGTACGTCGACTCGTACTGAATAACAAACACGGAATGTATGGACGTTGGACTGTTTGATCGTTCGTTACAACGATCTCGGTTTCAAAACAATAACGGTCGCGTCGGGACGCAAAAGCCGTTGCACATTTAGTCGGACCATGCGTGTAGGTATTACGGATGCCCACGGTAAAACGGTACACCGCACCCTAAAGCTACAGATGTACATTTATGTTCCGACGCCTAACCGACCGTTTTCGAAAATGTCATCGGCAATGCTAATCGTGTTCGTAAACATTAACTCCGCGCGGACGGTGTATATAAGTATTGCAGCGTTGTATCCTTGACGTGTTGATGAAAAACGTCCCTCACGCCTTACTGCGATTCGCGATCCACCCCATCCAGTTTGGACGTTTCCACGCGGTCGGGTGGCGGACGAAAATTGTTTTCGTGATTTTATTGTTTTCACCGTTTCAAGTTATTTATTCATTCTTCCTGGTATACTGATGTTCGTCATGTGATCGCACCAACTAACTTTTAGCACTCTGCGGTACATCCACATCTGAAATGCCTGAATTCGATTGATCGAAACTTTTGATAGAAGTCTCTGTACTCCGGAAAGAAGTACGGTGAGTGTATAGCGACGAATCGTTCTGATTCGGAGATACGTGCTTAACCGATGGCTACAGAAAATATTTTTCATTTCTAACCGTACGACAAATAAATAAAATATTAATTACAGTAAGGCCGGGTTCACATTGGCGAGCGACTAGGAATTTCCTAAAATATATTTAACACATAGTTCCAAATGGAAGTGTTTTATATTGGTCTTGAGCGATTGGCGACAGCGACCGGCGATTCTCGATTAATATTAATCGTGTGTAGTGAGTCCGTTGAATAGGCTAACTAGATTATTTAAATAAAATAACATAACGACGATTTGAATTACAATATAATATTTTAATAATTTCTACACAAGTAAAGTTCGGACTTTAGTTCTCCACATACGGATTACCTTGGTCTTTAACAAGAACAAAATAAAAAGTGAGGCCCCGAGTGACATATCGATTATCCTTAAGTACTAATATTTTATTAACTAATCAGCACAATCCATGTTACTAGATTAATTGCGTAATGCGATCAATCTATTACAAAGGTTCTTCCGACTATTATACAGCTTACATATAATATTCATAATTAATACAATCTTTAACATTACATATATCACGTGATACTACACATGTTTAATATTCGGTCATAGTTTTAGAGCGGTATGTACTTTATTTTCAAACGTGGAACAGTTCACTTGTTTCAACTAATTTTATTCATTTAACTTTTTTACGATTATTAAAATAAATTATGAGTCGGTATGGTAAATTTACTTCCGAGCAGAGAGAAATGATGATTTCCGAAGTTCAATTAAAACCGATTTTGTGGAATGACCGACACAAAGATTATAAAAATACCGAAAAAAACAAATAAAATATGGGACGAAATGGGTGCGATTTGTGGTTTAACAGATGAGTACCTAACTAGTTGGCAGCAGACATCTGCTAAGGGTTTCATAAAATATCCAGATGAAAGATGGCTACAAACTTGTATATTTTGTTTCGTTTTCATTCGAACGCATGACTTGTTGGCAAACGAGAAATTCATTTTGTCCGATAAACCGTTTTACATGAAAATCAACCAACGCCGCTATGGCGAACCGTCACTAGATGCGAACGATTTAGTCGCTCGCCAACGCGAACCCAGCCTAACGCTGTTCGATTCGCGCGATGCAGCGTTGCGGTACAAAACGCTGTACGATCCGGTGTCGGCGCTCGTAACCCGAAGACCCGCACGTACGCACTCGCGTAGAACGCATGTCGGGTCATTCGGGTCGGGGCGTGCGACTTCGCCGGGCGAACGGGAACAACAACCGTCGGACAAACGCAGCGCGATAACGTCCGGGCCGAACGCGGAGACGAGACACATGCTGCCGTATCAATTTCTCGCCGACGATAAGCAAACGGAGCATCCGGTGCCTCGCGTTTTGCCCACCCACCGGCCCAAGCGTTCAATGCCGACGAACCGTTCACGTGATACCGTCGGACGGCGGTTACGTTACGTTAGGCATACGATGCAATGTGTACAGTAGTATCAATATCGCACAAGTGTGACGTGTTTTTTTTTTTTTTTTCTTTCGAAAAACGAGTCAAGTGCACCGATGTTCAATTTAGTCGTAAAACGCTGCACGAAATTAATAACATTATTCCAGTAATTGTTGTTGTTCGTCGAGATCCGAAGAAAAATGTGATGTGTTCGATTATTACTCCTTACGTGTACGAAACGTGTTGAGTACGATATTTTTTTTGTTTTTTTTTTTTTAGGAATACAAATGCGGCGATTGTAGGTTTTGTAAACCTCATTACTCATTACGTGTTAAGAAAAATATAACAAAAAGCTTATTGCCAGTTCGTTACGTTTTTGAATCGATATAACAGCTCGAACTAAAAAAAAAAAAAAAAAAAAAAGTTGTTCTCCTGAACGATTACGAACACGTCGCTTATCGTCAGGGCTCGGAAGTTATAGCAAATGCATAATAATCTTGGTTCATCCTAGAACATCCAAAGTAAGATACAAATATGTTTCACACTACTCGGATATCATACAGAAAATTTAATTTTACTATTTTTCGCATATTTACGGGTCTTATTGCTGTTTTGCTAATTCAGGGGTTATAGTGCTATTTTTGGGTATATTTTCACATAATACAGGAAATAACCACACTTGATACATACACAGTTGATAATAATGGTATTTACTTGGTTACATATTTAAAAATATTTGAATTATTGGAAATAAATAGACCTTATCAAATATTATTCTATGTATTAATAGTTAATGACGTCATTGTTTTTCTTCTAATGTATCATTGCATTAGATCATCAACATTTTTAATAATCCAGGGTAATTTCCAATTTTATAAAAAATAATTTAATTATAAGTACACCTTTACAGATATATTTAATTAATTTAACATTTTTGTTAACAGTTTATAATTCAACCAGACCAGACGTCTATGAGCACAAAAATTTGTAAAATTACATTGAATTTTTTTTCTAATAAATTAATAATTTTTTCAAGTTAAATACATATTATTTTATTTTTCGTGCTATTTATAGCGCATATTTTATAGTTTTTAAGTGTACATTTTAGATCTAAAAAGTAAAATTCTTAGTCCAACAACTTCCGAGACCTTCTTATCACACTTATGCGCTACGCCGTCGATATATTGATAAACGCGGTGATGATATCAATAACGAGTTGTCGACCCCGCGCGGCCTTTTCGATCCGTTTGTTGTTCGCCGCGGGAATCCGAGAAACGTTCCCCGAAACGCGTTGACAGCGTCGTGATCGTGAAAAAATTTAATAATGTTTACAATCGAGGCGTTGACACGGAAAAGGTACTAAGTCATAAAAACCAAATTTTATAGGAGAAGGAAAAAAACTGTTTTTAGTATTTTTTGAACCTTCTTTTCTAATTTCATTTCCAATTGAATTGTGATAAATCATATTAGACGATAGTTGATAACAATGTTCATATCATAAAAAACAATATTATACATTGATAAACACGTGAGATGATTTAGTACCGTTTCCAAATCAAACCACAATGACTCACAATGACGTCATCTTGTATTCAACGTAATTCTTAATATATAAAGAAATTTGAGTTAGTTCCTTTACCGTGCTATTGACATATGTATTTAATCCATTTCCAACGAAAAAACGAAAAATTGATTTTTTCCGTCTCAACGCCTCAATTGCTGACGGAACGGGTCGAAACGAATGACGTCGACGATGGCGCGTCGGCTTTACAGTCGGGGGAAAAATGGAAATTTCCTCCGGGTCGGGTAATTAATCGGTTGTTATTTTTTTTTTTTTTTAACCACCAGGGCCGGCTGCGTCGGTAATCCCAGGAAATTCGCGTTGGAGTATTTTACAACATTTTATGGACCCGACGGAACGCGCGGCCAAGTGGATTGAATTGTTCGTGCCGGGAAAAATCGTTCGGGCAGTAATAATCGTTGTTGTCCGATTAAGTCTCTCTACACCGGCGGTCACCGGATTATCGGGCCGGCACGCGGTTTTCGCGGAGAAAAAAAAATTACATTTAAAACAACCCGTTACGTCATACGCGCGCGCCGATAGATCGAGGCGGCTGCGACGACGGCGTTCATCGGCTTAGCACCTGTTGTCGGACCGCCGCCGCCGCTAAAACGCGCAGCAGCAGCTCCCAGAAACTATAACAATGAGCCGCCGTCCGTGCACGCATTATATCCGCCGATCCGACAACAATGTACGAAACAGAAAATGTGTTTTTTTTTTTCTTTCTGTTATTATATTATTATTATTATTCATCACATCCGTGAACTCTTGAATGCTGCACGTAGCAAACGTCCCGAGACCCCTCCTTGCAGTGCGCGCGATAATGTGTTACGACAAACGGCGGCGGGTTCCCATGGACGTCAAAAGTGAAATCTTTCTCGACGTGGAATGTTTTTTTTTTTCTCTCATTTCCCGGTTTCTACGGACGATCCATTCCGTACTCGTTTCGTCGGGCGCAGAGCGCGGACCAACGCCGTTCGTTTTTAACTCGCTGCGGACGATGTTATCGACAAGCGGTGATGGTCGAGGAAAGGGACTTGTATTGCAGTCCTTTACGCGCCGTCGCCGCCGCACAGGAAAAGGACTTACGCGTATACAATAATTTCTACGCGGTGCGGGCTGCATGCGGCCGGAACGATACGCGACGCTGCAAACGAATCGTGTACATTTATTTTCACGAACCGCGTCGGTACGATGACGCGTTATCGTTGTCGCGCGTAGATCGTGTGCAAATCGGTTAACGTTTCGGTATTAAAACAAAATGTACTGTGTATACACCGCGTTCGACGTACGCGTGTTATGCTGCCGCGCGAGATCGGATTGGAACGGCATGTGTAACGATATCGTCTCGTCGCGGTACATATGTATAACGTTACGTCGTGTCGGGTGTACAACAAATCGGTCAGCACATAACAATCGGCTGAGCAGGCGCGTATAGTGCGGGGCAACAAACGTATGCCGTACACCGCACCGCACCGACTCCGAGATCGAATCGATTCACGTCCAAAATTACTATTACTATTATTAAAATTGCTATTAAAATATATTTCATACACACAAAGGAGGCGTATGGTATCCATAATTGTTTACGTCAACTCAAATAAATCGTTCGCACGACTATAATCACGTACATATATATATATATATATGTATGAATGTATTCGTAGAAGATAAGATTGTGTAATATAATACGTATGTAATGCACTGGATAACCTGCAATTGTGATCTCCTGCACAATAATATCCTTGTAATTAACTTTTCGAAAACCACCCATGTTAACCGACAAACAACCCCTCCCGTCACCCGTGTTGTTATTATAGGTCGACGCACGCACGCGCGCGCGCTTGCCTATATTATATACACTCATCCGGACCAGGATGAAATGCTTTTTATTTCCATCCGTCTAAAAGGGGTTTGGAACAAACGTTCCGACGCGAAGAGAGAGAGAAAAAAAAAACAACAACATGATATACCGCGCGCATACATGTATTATATATAACCGTGCTGTGTGTGCGTATGCGTGTGCTATGGGAAGAAACGAGACACACAACGCGGTGTACGCCGTAAAGTCGTTTTATGTAATAGCAACACACTCATTAACCGCGCGTGGATGTATGTTGACGAGGAACAATTTTTAAAATTTTTAAAACTATTACGCGTAATATCATTTCGAATGCCGCAGCAGGTACGTTGCGTTCGAAAATCTTTGTTTGAAAAATAAAACGAAAAACTCTCGTCAAACGGACGCGGCGTAGGATTCGTATGTACCAGATTCGCCACATAAACACAACGTTGCATCCGATCGGTGTGCACGTGTACACATTGTATGTGTAGTGCACCGCGGTGGTGTGTTTGATGAAGGAATAGAGAAAGTTAATGGGATAAAAATGTAGTGTTTTCTCAAAAGAACCTCTCGACCGATGCTTCGCATCATTTACTCCGTGCGTGCGTATAAATAAAATCTCGCGGCAATACCGAACGGCGGAGAACTTATTTTTCGCGTTGTCGTATCTCACGGTTAGAACCGCTGTACCTATCTAAGCATATTATTTAGTTGGTTGAGCTGTACGCAAACAGAATATAATAACAATTCAAAAGTCTAACAAAACTTTTCGCTCCGTCGCGGCTCTGTTACTACTGTTTCGGAAACTTTCGAACTAGAGACGAGAAAAAAAAAAGAAAAACTGATATTAAAACACGTTCTGCCATTTTATTTGTTTACGTTTCGAAAACATCTTTACGTATAATACAATACTAATAATAATATAATACCGGTACAGTACAGCAGTACAAACGCGCACGTAAATTATTATATCACTGCGACGGCCATCACGGCGAAGACGACGCGCCGCGGCGACCTCTGCTGAGAAGTAGGTACGCAAACGCAGTAGTAATAACACGCGCTGTAAATATTTTTATTTTATCCCTTACGCACTCGTATAAAATACTTATATATATAATGTACAACACGTATACATGTAGTGTATCGCTGCGGGGAGATCATTTAATGATCGGAAATCTAACGCACACGCGAACGCACAACCCCTTGTGCTGTCGATTCGTTCCCCCGTGTGTGTGTTCTCGAGGAGGAATGAATGAAACCCTCTTTCGCCAAACCCACCATAACTCGACGTGAATAATAGGCATTTTACGTCATGCCATATTACGGAGCCGAGCGCGCGCGCGTGTACCATAAATATATTTTTATACTAAAATATCTGCCACCCCGCAGAAACGTTGTTTTGTGTTGCGTACGCGTACTACTAACGTAATGTAAACGCTCGCGTTTGACCGCCGTGTGCTCGTCGCGTCCAATCAATATTTACAACGATACGGTTTTGTTTTCACGCGTGTCCGTCCTTCCCAAACAATACATCCACGTTGTAAACGATATTGTTGTTTAAATCGGTGGGCGGCGACAAAATGAATGCAAAATGTACCGGAGTTTCGGCCGGGTGTCGGTGTAACTTGCTCGTGATAGTGTCGTTTTCCGTCACGACACTTCGCAGCAAGCTCATATAAACCCGTATTATCATTGGCGTACTTAGAGAAGAGCTGATCGAAAACTGCTTAGGAGCACCCGACCTTAGGGGTGCTGACATTTTTTTTTTTTTGTAGGTATCATAAATTGGTTAAGTATCAGATATTATCACGTGATTTTAAGCCGTCGAAAGAAGTTTACTTGTTTATTTTTCGCTAAACGTCATCCGTGTGTTGTGTTCACGAGGGCCAAAGGACCGAGGGTGCTCATCTTTCTGGAGAGTAACCAGTAATGCATGCGCGCGTTTGATTTCCCAGACCGTTTAAGGCCCAGATTATTAATCTATTCTCGCGCCGTCGTGCGCACGTTAATTATAGGTACCAATCGAGGACCATGAGTAGCAGAGTAGCCGAACACAAAAAAAAACAGAAAAAAAAAATCCGCCACTGCACTCCACGCGCACACAAATCGATATCGGTCAACGGGCGCCCGCGAAGGGTTTCGACAACGATATTGGCACAACGGCACGATTCCATAAAAACGGCTCGCGCGACCGTGCGCGAAGGAAATCGTCGTTCTCCTCGACCAGACGACGCGGCGTTCTATTATTAACGTGTAATTATTTTCGGTGGACGCGTTCAACCCCCGGCCGAGAGTAAGCCGCGAGATCAGCGTCCGGAGCTCCGTGCGTACAACGCTGTTACCGCCAACTCGAAACGCAGCACCGTGCGCATTAGGTGGGTCCTTGGAATGTTAAAAAAATTTTTTTTTAAATTTTTGATTCGCTACCTCTCAGTTTTGTTCATAATCATAAATACGATGGTAAAGCCTTGTTCTGATATCTCTCAACTCCTTCGCGTGCCTCGAGAGGAATGAAAATAGCCAAAGAGTGAATTTTTATCATTTTTTTTTTTTTTTTTTATTTTTATTTTAAATCCGAAATTACGTATAATGTTACCTTTATTATAGACTAGAACGTTTCCCCTATAAATAATGTTATTACAGGTTTTCTCGAAAATTCGTAACTGCACGTGTTTCGCGAGCACGTCATCGAATCACGAACCGTGGAAGGGGCGGAGGGGTTAAACAGGAACGCGGTACACCACCCGGGGGTGGTATTCAAAAGTCCGCGCATACCACGTCGGCTTCGGAACGCGGAATTTTCTGTTTTTTTTTTTTTTTTTTGTTTCGTCGCGGAAAAACGAAAAAACTATCCGCGACTTGCGCGTGGGCGCAACCGCGCGTTTACCTTGCGTTGGCGCAGTGCCGCGCGCGTAAACGGAACTGCCACCGTTTCGCGGTTGGGTTGTAAAAATCCCAAGTCGAACAAATCAACATGACGCACACGGCGTGGTGGTGTAGACAGTCCAAGTGCTGTCCGCGTTAAAAATCGGTATCCAGTATTGGACATATATTTTTTGCGAAACGGTTATTTTAAGAAATGTTTAAGAAAAAAAAATATGATGATCATGCTGTATAAGCGTTGTGTTTTTAACATCTTGTCGAAACCAAAGCTCCTTATTTCACGTGTGTACGTAAAATCAACATCCATATCTATTAAATCATGTATGTTAAAAATAATTATTTAAAAAAAAAAAAACATGTATTTTAGGGTTCTAATATTCACTTTAAGTTCGAAAAGTCATTAAATATTTTCATCGAGCAATTAAATTTATTGAAATAATAAAAAATCCTTGTTAATTGAATGTACATGAACTGTTCATTTATAACGACGAATTTCAAACAAACTAAAAACAGAAACAATAATTTATGGTTAATTAAATTATATGTTTGAATAAAGAATGATTTTAAACTTGAACTTTAATGTTTAACTTGATATTACAAAAAATTTGTTTATTGTTATAAAATAATTATTATTCATCATAGGATCCAGGAATCATTGTAATTCAATATCAATTTTTTACATAATTAAAACTGCACGCACTGGCAATATAAAAAAAAAATAACGTTATAGTAATACAGTTATAATAAATACGAAAAACAAGTATGAACGAGAATATATAATGCAAAAATATTATAAACAATATTAGGAACTAAGGCATTTGATTAATGTTTTGATATAAGAAATATAGCGAATTAAAACAAATAACGTAAGTTTTTATAAATTTCCAAAACGTGATGGATTTTCATACATTTTTATACTATCAACGTTTTATATTCACGCTTTTAAATTTTTTTTTTTTTGCACAACATTTTTCATTAAACAGTAAGAGAAGTGTACAAGAAACACGATATTGTAAAGTGAATTTTCAAGGCCTTTTGGTCGAACAAAATAGTTTTAACGAAGTTCTACGAAAAAGAGCTTGGACGAAATTTTCGAAAACCTACAAACAGCTCAAAGAAAAATAAATCAAACATTTACGAGATGTAAACAACGAAACTACTGTACAACGAATTATTGTTGGTGTTTATTTGTTTGCCATGATCCTTGAACGAAACTATATCAGAAATGATATTGTTGCGTACGAAACGCAGTAATTTACTCGAATGGAAAAGGCGATGACGTTTTAAGACCTCGAGGTATGTTGTTGCGCTGCATCGCCGAACGTATAATTTTAATTCACGTGCATACAAACACACGAAAGCGTTTTGAATCCGTTCATCACAAATAGATTTTCATTTGTTTTTTTTTTTTTTGTTTTTGGCTCGCTGACAAAGAAGAGATGTGTTTTAAATGTGATAAAACACACGGGACGTCGGTATACGTTACGTACTCGTCATGATCAAAACGGTTACAATTGCTGTGTGTACATTACAACGCAGTGTGCAATGAGAACGGAATATTATTAAAAACGCGTATAGAACACGGTAAATATTATACTATATCCAAACAGTTTTTACCACAAGAACGTAAAACAGATACCAAAATCGATACGAAAATAATGGGGGAAAAAAAAAAATAGGAAAAAACGTTTCGTCACGATTTTTACGAACAAATAACGGACCTATACTACGGTAATTCCAACAGTGAACTGTAACGCATGCACGAGGCGCATAACTCTCGTCGCGATATAATGGGTACACAGGTTAAACCTGTACGGGTACATGTTACGTTGTACATTAAAATACGGTCGTTATTCGTTTTTCAAAACACCTGTCCGAAATCGGGTTGATGGGATCGTGGTTTTAAACAGTACCACGCGCGGTAAGGGTCGGCCGAAATATTGCCGTTGACGGTACACTCGAAAACTGCACAACTTCCGGTGGCGGACCGAATGTGATGCAATTGTACCACTTAGCGTTGAGGGTGGGTACCGTGTACCTGGTGGATGATTAAATCAAACGATTTTCTTGAAATGCATTAAGCATAATGCATAAATGTGTTGAACTATATCGCACGAACTTGTAATTACTAGTAATGTAATAAAACAGATGTCCCATGTATGTTCCGATGCAGTGGGCGAGATGGTTAAGGATTAATAATAAAATTTGCACCGCACAATCGGGGGGAAGGGGAGACGAATACTCTACCACGATTATATTATAATAATATGATTAACTTAATTATCTTGTAAACGTTACATACAGTTGTATTATATAAATATAATAATAAATGAACAAATTGTTTTCCGTGTACGCTTATTTGTATTCATAGTAGGTGTACTGTTTACTCGGTAAATTTAATTAAATTTCGAAAAGTCGTAAAACACGGGAGAAAAAAAAGTGTATGATACACTGTGTAACTAGAACGATAATAATTTTACTGCAGTTTGTGAAATCGCTCGTGGAAAAATAATTTAAACGCGATAAAACCGTCTAAATTTGGGTCAACGCGTTTTCGCCGCGGAACCGAGTCGCTGTTGTCAAACGCACCATTCACGGTTAATTATTATTATGTTCGTTCCGCGGCAGAATTTAATCAAAAGAAAACCCGACGTTTTTAAATAGTACAGTGTACAGTAGATTGCCGTTGCGTTAAACAATCGATATTCGGTTTTGGATTAGCGTTCCACATAAAACGTGAGTGCGTTATACACGTGAAATATGCGTTTTCCTGGCTTATAATATGTTGCGTCCTGGGCTTAAAGTCAAATCAGGCATTTTACGAGACACGCCTGTAAGCGAACAGTCGAAGAATTTCGTGTTAATGCGATTTCATTAAATGCCAATTACGAGTTGCATTAATAAAAAGATAAAAATGAAATATTTTCCAATACTCGACACCACATTTCCATACCGATTACATTATTAATGGTTTATCGTTATTCTGATTTTAATACAAACGTTTATAATTCAACAGCGCACGAATGAAACACCCGTAGCAGGTTTTCACCCTTGAAAAAGTAAATGCACGTCGTGTTATGTACGAGGTTTTTACCTCCATCGAACGCCGAAAAATGACAATCTAATACGTATAGCAGTGTTTCCCAACCTATATACCAAGGCGACCCATAAATGTCCTTTGTACGAGCGGACGACCCTTCACGGAAAAAATAAATAAAACCTGGTACACTTTAATATAATAGCATTACTAATAATTTTATTAGGTTGTGTGAGGAATTGTATCATATGCTTTAACGCGACACTGCCAAACTTAATTCTGATAAATATAATTATATTTTCATAACTATGATATTTTTCTTCGGAGCAGCTCACTTGCGCCTGAAATATTTCACCGTGCAACGTTGCCAAACTGTATTATTTCATGATTGGCACTCGTATATTATTCACAATTTTAATTATTTTTGGTTTTTACGGCACACCTTTATCGAATTATCAAATATCGTTCCATTTTATCTTAATTGCAGTTCATGAAAATTCTCACTTCTCCACGAGAAGCTAAATAGGTACCTACTATTTATCTTACGGTATTGCACATTAAATGGATTTTAAAATAACAAACACAGCTCGGAACCATGAGTGTTGAATTTTTCGTAACTTTAAATTCCACTTTAGTAGAAATTTGGTTTCGGTAGATATAATTTGATACAACCATAACATTAAATGGCAACGTTGTATGCGAAATGAGTGCATATGGGTTATACATAGACAGGCAGTATCTTATCTTTCGGGTGCAACTGTCCACATCCCTCGGGGCGCAAATGAGCTGTACTCTTTTTCTTGTAATTACTTCACGAACATCATAAAATATCTTGTGACTTGTGTGTGTTCCGTGTGTTAATCACACGGGCCCAGCCTATAAAAGGGTCCAATGATCACGTTTTTAAAGATACGCAGAAAGCGATAAAACAAAACCGTCTCGTTTTAACAATAAGATCGAACGATCGATCGATTTTGTTTTGTACACATTATCCGTACATCAACTCTTGCGGCGTGTACAATCGAAAACAGTACGGTTTCCTCGCGGAGTTCGGACGGGAGTACATACATTTTATTTACGCACCGAATTAGCGGCACTGCGTATACGTGGTAAAGAAACAGTTTTAGTAAAGAAACGATTCGTATTTTATACGCGTCAGGGCCGGCTCAAGGTTTAGGCGATCTAGGCACCTGCCTAGAGCGGCACTTTGGTAGGGGCTGCATTTTTGAAATCGAAATCTATCGGCGTTTATAAACAAAAAAACTTTAAATAATTCATCCGTGAAAACCACTTGTTTGTATGACAAAATAATATTGTCCTAAGTTATTATATTACTTTATATTATGGCCTACGCTGGGCGTTTTCATTTATCCCAAAAGTATAAATAACCACACAATCACTATCGTGGTTTCCGATAGTCGCGACGGCAATAGTGATGGGTTTCGGGTAACAATTATAGAAATCATTTTTAAGTCTTTGTACGTATATAGAACAAAAAACAATTGAATATTTTTTACTGTAGATATGTCACATGAAAAATAGGGGAGAGGCTAAGTTAAAACAAGAGCTCAATTTTTTTTTTTTAGAGACGGCAAAATTTAATTTTGCTTAGCGCACTGTTTTCGCTTGGGTCGGCCCCGATACGCCGCACATGTGTAACGACGTACGCGCCCGTGGAATTTTACGAGCGGCGACTGAGGCCGCGTGCGGAACGTTCTGCTGTTAGCAACGCGACCGTAATAACGAATTACGACCCGTAGTGGTTTGTTTAATTTAAAGTTTTTTCTCTTTTCTTTCTTTTTATTTCTATTATTTTTCATTCCGCTCTTCTTTCCGTCCGAAAACAATCGTCTAATAATCATGTTTATCCGATAATGTTCCCCCCACGTGCGTCCCACGCGCGCCATGTATTACTGTTAAATCGGTCTAAAGACCACGGCCGAGGTCGGAACATCGTTAAGCGTATATATTAACGTTATTTTACGGTTCGTCGGCGGTTTGTTCCTTTTCCGATCGTATCGCGTACACAGAAGTGCCCGCCGCCGTGTGCACACGGAACGCGTACGCCGTACACGTCGAACAATAACGGCGTACGACGCTCGTGCGGTTACGGGACGCGAGTGCCAATGGGCTGTACTCGGTTTTATATCGTTGTTCGTTTTATTTATTTATTTTTTTTTTTGTTTCCACCGTTTTATAATTATTACACGTAATCGGCGCGCGCGCATCCTCCTTCGGCCCCGGCGGTGCGTTTCGTTATTTTTAACATGAAAACGTTTACAACGCGCACCCGTAGAACGGGTAGAAACGCGATGATTATTAAACGCGTATCACCGTCGTCGTGATCGCGTTACAGCACATTGTACGTGCGCCGTTCGCACGTACCGATTATTACGTGCCGGTGCGCGACCGCGGAGCCATGATGCACCGACCTTTACCGTAAAAACAAACGTATTATGTCTTAGACGATGTAATGTAACCGACCGGTGGTTACGGAAGGCATATTGGAATGAATAAGATGTTGATTTGGCGCGGCTAATCGTCGTCGGGATGGGGTTAGCAGCAGGGGCGGATCTAGGAGGGGGGGGGTTAAGGGGGTCAGCTGACGCACAGTTAATATTTGTGGACAGAACTGACCTCTTGGAAATTTTTCTCTCTCTTTAGACCTTGACTTGGACTCTTGGACAGTTGGCCCATCGGAGTTACTTGAAAAATGAATGCCATGTGTACCTATTAAAAATTTAAAATTTTTCAATTCATAATTTATATTTTAAATTATATCGTTTTAGTAGAGAGTTAAGTAAATCATATTTTATTCCGTACGTTTGCTGCGCTGATAAAATTAGATTATATTTATTAATCGTAAATAAGTCATTATCGGTGGTATCACCAATTCTAAAATGCAATATAAATATACTTGCCCGCTTTTATGGGCATATTGTGTTTTTTTTTTTTTTTACAAGGTATTAATTTCTAATTCAGTTTCATCCCTAATAAATGGCCTCTTGAAATGGCTTGACTCACAGTTCCCCGACTCTGGTCCGCCCCCTGTTAGCAGCATTGATTTGCCATCGAATCGACCGCCGTTCGTCGGTTACCGTTCGCAGTTTTAAAAATACGACTAAATCTTTATTCGCGTAAATACATAATAATATTCGCTGCACTCGCGCGCACAAAGACGGTACACGCACACGCAAACGTACGCTCGCACATATGAATACACTCGTACACGCACGCACGCACACACGTATTCATTTTAATGTCACGCGCATTCACAGGAAAATGTCTCGAGGGCCCCGCCTTCTCTCTCTCTCTCTCTCTCTCTCTGTCTTTCTCTTTCTAATTATGTATACAAGTCTTTGGTCGGACGTCTGCTGGCAAACACACTGCAACAGTAACTACAACAACGTATACATTGTATTGTACGTAAACCTGCACGCGCACACGCGCACATGGTAACCCACGAAACAACATTATATCGGTGGCATCGACTGCGATGGCGGAGCGCACAATGGGCATACCGGAGTTTTGTGTTCGAAACGGGTAAGATGAGTACAAACGTTGTAACCGTACGCACCGAGTCTTTTCGGGAGCGCTCTGGTTTTACACTGCGATGCATAAATACGGATTTCTTTTTAACACGCCCGGTCGAATCAACGGAACGTCCCGTACGGCAATGCCGTCTTGTGTGTTTGCACAACGTGATAGCGTGATCTTCAACGAATGCGAACAAGTAAATCCAATGAGCTCGTGCGCGCGTACTTGAACGAAATCAATTTATAATCTTCGATTTCCCTTACAAGTTGTCGCAACATCTTATTTATGATTTTAATAGCGAGATCCCGTTCTCTTTCTTTTAATTCTCTCTCGTTTTCGGCATCCGTTTCGAACGTCGATCGGTGTCTCGTTCACGTTACCAGCCATCAACCCATTCATCTCGCCGCTATCCGACCGCTGCAGCGGCGATCGTTTCGACGAGATTTCACATAGCTGTACTCGTTTTTCATCAACTCGGTACACCCGTGAAGATAATGACCATATTTTATACTCGTCGGTCGACAACGCATTAATTCGTGTGTAATTATTTACCCCTTTCGTTTCTGTTACTCGCATCGGCTCGCGAAAACACTCGCGTGAATATAGTGCAAGGGCGTACCCAATGGGGGGGAGGGGGTTTCGGGTCCGGACCTCATCCAATTGAAATTTATACATACATACTCGAAAGATTTAATAGTAAATAGCATAATAACAGTATATAGTGTATTTTAATTTCCCGTTATCTTCAATATACAAAGGTTATATAGATTACATAATATACCTATAATGTATAAACCGTACCATAGTATATCAACAGTAATTTGTTGGTATTGAGTTATGATTATAATTAAAGAACAGATAAAATAAAAATGTTGGACCCCCCCCCCCAATAAAAAATTCCTGGGTATAGTATCATGTACGTATTACTATACGCAATTACGACTAGGTTTCGATTTATGTTTAATAACACGTATACGTCTATGGGTCCTGTGCGCTCCCGTACCTCGGTTTCGTTGTCATCGATTTGAATGATAATGCGACCGGAATGGACAACTTACCGAGTAAGACATGTATGCGCGCGCACGACGTATTCATAATGTTCGTGACCGTCACTGCTGCATATAATTATTTTATGTTTTCCTGGCTCGATTATAGCGCGTTAGAATGTACGTATGATGCGTAGTGGACAAATTCTACGTACACCCGGTGCAGTTGAACTGTAATTATCATAAAGTAATCGTTTTAATCGATTCCTTTTTTTTCCCCGATATCGGTTGGCATTAGAAAAGTATATTCCGAGGCAATTTAATCCCACCTCGGCGCCCAAGCGAACACCGAACAAAACCGCGCGGAATACAATTAGAATCGTTTAATTGATCACGGTTATTCGTTTAATTTGTTTAATTTTTTTTTTTTTTTTAAAACGTGCAACCAAATTTATTATAAAGCTAAACAATACGCGGTTGGGGGAAAAAAAAACGGCAAAAGAGCTACAGCAAAAGTAAAAACCGTAAACTCGTTCGAACCGTACGATAATGCGATTCCACTCCGCCCGTTTTATTTTCGCATACGGACGCAAAGACGCAGAACGTAGCACACATTGAGTGATATTATTTTATTTTTTTTTCTAGCCGCGCACAACGTACGTGTTCGTGCGCGCCCATAAAATTGTGTTATGTTTCCCCTAACGTTGTTGGTGTAACCGTTCGCGACGATTATTATTTCCGCGCAACAACGATGGAATCGCGTTGTTTCGTCGGTGTACGCTCCCGGTGCGGGGAAACGTTGACGGAGAGGAATGAAAACGCAAGGCGCGAAAACGGCAGTCGACCGGCGCTACGGCCCGCCCGCGATTTCGTCAACAAACGTCGATTAATTAACGCGCGCGTCCGTTGTACACGTGCCTGCGAAACGAATCGTGTAAACACGCGTAACCGTGCGCGGTGGCGTGTACAGGAAATATTTTCGGGACGGGCTACTGTGGACGGAGTTGAACTGCCACTGCTGTACCTAAGAGTTACTAACGAGGCACAGTTGGTACTTTTGTCCACGTTCCGTTTACGGAACGTCCAGAAAACGATTTGACGTCGGACGCGAATTCCGAACAAGCGTAAAGCACCGTTAAAACGTGTAGTACGTTTAAAATAATTTTTTTCGGTTTTTAAAACATTTCGGGGGGGGGGGGAGGCTACTAGCCCACTAGCCTCCCCACCCCTATATACGCCGCTGGATGTGCGCGTCCCGCAGGAACGACGGCGTAAACCGAACATTGATCGTTCAACATTGTATACACATGTGTAAGGATGTACACAACGACCTTGGGTTAGTTCATTAACACTAACGAAGGGGGTTATACTGTTGTTGTGCAGCAATCACTACTGGTTTACGGCGCGGACTGTAAATAGATCTCGAGTTTATTTGTAAACATTTTGAGAACCATCGTACTCCCGCGTGGCACCTACATTGTTTTCCGTCGCGACACATTTCGCGTTTGCAAAACAATAATCGTGAGCGCCCGATTTTTTTCCGCGCAAAACGCGTGCTTTTTTTCTGTAGAAAACTCCTTGACGCACTGTACTTGAAAACACGTAGAAAGACGTGGTGGCGAGTTTTCAAATTTTTGGTGGTTATACATTTTTTTTAAAAAAAAAAATACACATGAATTAATAATTATGTTGTTCTATTATTATTATACTATACAAACAAAAACTTATTTTATAATCGCATTACGTAAATCAATGTTCTGTTTATCTGTACCTTCGTGGAAAATCATTTATGACTTTTGAACCTTTTTCTTCTTCTTGGGGGGTCGAGACACATGAACACCGCCTGATGACGTCCGCCAACACGACGAAACGCGCGTCTCAAACGAATATTATTCGGAAAAAACGACGAATTGAATTATTTCCATTTGTTTATTCCTTCTACGACATTATTCCCATGAATGATACACGAAATATATTTTGTCGTCGCCCCGTAGTTAAGGCGACCCTAACGTAGCCGTAAGTCAATTAGGGAACATTTTAACAACGGTTTCGTTGCGCGATGAATTGTGGTTTTCTTGAATACTTAAATTATTTTAGTTCCTAAAGCGTTCGAATTTGTTCGTTTGGTTGAGCGATGATAGACAGTGAATATATTTCATGTTGCACAGCGTTCGACATCGCAGCAATTATTCCGAATATTAATTAGGTTTCGGTATTCAATAATAGGATTTCGCGCTCGAATGATTTACAACAATACCACGTACGCTCCCACGCCGAATGAAAAAAAAAAAATGTCGATTTCGAGTGATAACGATAAGGATAAAAAGAAAAAAAAAATCAGTGAACACCAGCGTACGTTACGGACGTGAAACATTGTTATACAGAGCGATATTATAACAAAGTATTTTGCCGCGTAGGCACGCAACGCGTTGTTTTGTCGTGCACACGCGCAACACGCGGCCATAGGTGGTCAGCGCCCGGTCGACGTAACAATAATGTAACGATCGCGAACTAGTTTTGGACGCGTACAAACAGCTGATAATAGACAAGCGTACGTAACGTGTACGGTATTGTAATATTGTAACGTACGCCTGTACGCCTGTACGAACAGTGCAACTTACGGTTTATTATAATTTTTTTGCTCCGCTCGCGCGCGCATGTTAACTGCGTGTATGTGTATCATTTTTCGTGCGATTCCCGCGACCTATTGTAACAAGAATACTATATCCTTAACCAAAACGTAATCCAATTAATAACGAATTACGAGGGTGTTGCAAATGGGCCTCTTTCCCGACGATCATGTCAATTATCATATTCGTATTATCGTGTTTACTTATTGCCATGTTTTGCACGGATTGTGCACATATTATTGTTTAAAAAAAGAAAGATTCTCTTCACGCGGCAGCCTCCGCCGTACATCAAACATTCATAAGGGTACAGAAATTACGTATTTTGTGTATACGTTATAACACATAATGAATATGTTTTGGAAATGCGAGCAGCTGAATTTTTCTATACGCGCGCGGCGCAGGTAGGCGGAACGTCGGACGTGTTCGTGTGCGTTCGAAGAAGTGTGCGGTATTATACACGCGCACAGACGTGCACAACAAATCACGGTAAATCCTTAAAAGAGCACCCTCCGTCGGGCCCTTGAAGCATTATTAACGAATAAACGTACAATGCTTGTATACACACGCGGACGTACGTGCATTCACGCGAACGTTGCTTTTAACCGTGAGACTGCACCTCCGTTCAACGAATATTGACGAGCAAAAAGATTAACGAAATGAATTTTCGATCGTCGGAAGCGAGCACACGTTTTAAACGCTAACGATTGTCTCCGTTCTTGCCGAAAGAAAAGTATGCGAACATCAATACTTGACGTCTAATAATATAACGCGGTACCGTAATAATATTTGAAAATCTGAAAACCAAGAGCGCACCGTATTACTTCGTAACGTATGCATGTAAAACGAATTGGTCGGAACGCAGGGACGTAATTCCAAAGGGAATGTCGTCGCGTGAACGAATCCGTCGTGCGCAGAGGGTTTTGAGTTCGAAACGAGGTCCGTTAAACGGAGGTTGGATCGCGCGCGCGAACGACGGGCACGTGGCCAGGATTTCGTTTAGTCGCGAAATGTCCGCGCGGATTTTTTTCTCTCGCCAACGAAAAACGTGCGACCAGCGTTCGGAATGATCGGAGTGCCGATCTCGACGGGACCGCGCGCGAACGCCAGTAACGGCGACCCCGAGTACCCGTTTCGACGGGACGACGGGATCGTAACGATAACCTTTAACGCGGTCCGATGGGGTTCGGTCGACACGCGATACGGTTTTCACGTGTATCGGCTGCTTCATAACGGAAAAACGGCACCGTCATACGCGTTCGTTTTCCGCTCCCATCGGTGGACATATTGTTAAAAATATTGCACTGCGTTCGTCAGTCAGTCGTCATCCGAACAACCGCGCCATTATAGTACGAGCAGTGGGTTATTTACTATTATTATTGTTGTTGTCGTTTCATCGAAGCACGTGTGGTTTGTAACAACCTCCGAAGTGGAGTTGACAAGGCCGTCCTCGACGACCGGAAATCGAAGTTAAATTTGTACCGGGCGGCGCACGATTTAAACGCGCGTGATTCGGGCGCTGCCGAAGAAATCCGACGCGGTTGAAAAAAAAATAACGGCCACGCGCAGTGCCGTGTTTCCCAGTAAACACTGTTAGCCAGTGATTAGGGCGACAAATCATTGTTAATATTACATTTTTATTTTATGTAACTAAAACTAAAATAAATGCAACTAATTTCAAAACGTTTTATTTTATTAAAGCCGCCGGGTATACTATAGGCACTAACTATTTAATTTTGAATATAATTTAAGAATGAAATGTTTAAGCATTTTTTACCACCATGTTATCATGAAAATTAAGTTTTTCATATGAATGCGTTACGTAACATCTGTATATTTTTATTTTACATCATTAACGTTTTAAATAATAAAGGAAACTACTTGTACGCTTTAATATAATTTATCTGACTAGTAAAAATATTTATAACGAAAAGCGGACACAACGGGCACAACAATCCGGCTCGGGCCGCGCGCGTACCGAAACGTGTCGGACTCGGTGAGCACCGAAAACGTACGAACACTGCCCCCGTCGAGACGTACGACTTACGGGCTATGCCGCCCGTGTTCGTAATCCGTCGTGTACGGCATATTCAGTTGGCTTGCGACGGCATTCCGACGACGATTCACAAACGCTGAACGTATATTATTGTTGTTGCTGTTGAACCCGTACCGGCAGCACTGCTATCAGATTTCGAAGGGGCGATCGCTCCGAAATAATACGTTCGCCGCTGGTAAAAAAAAAAAAACACCTCTGCGATCAAAAGCGTATCGGTACCCCCGGAACATTATACATGTACACGACGTATTTGTATTTATTATTATTCTTTTAGTGGCTCGTAACGACTGACGACGGCCGGGTGGGTGGGGGGAAGGATCACGACAAATAGTCGATAACAAAAGGGCCGACAACCGAAATACAAATGAGCCGACAAGTAGGTATCCTACGCGCGCAACACTGTGGAACCCGGACACAATGGGGGCAGACGTCGATAATGTGAAATTATTAGGACCCGCTAACGTAGAGCGTTTCAACAACACCACCACTCGGTTAAACCGACCGATGGGCGTACTAACGGTGTAAACAACGCGTGTATTATATTGTGTACATGCGCGCGCGTACAATGCACACGTCGCAGTAATACGCCGTAAATAGGGTTTAAGGATTTTTCACGGAAACGGCAATATCGCCCGTGATGAATTGCGTCGAGCCGTGTGATATCAGTACACAATGAGAACGGCAAGACGCGAGGAGAACTGAAATCAAAACAAATACGTGCGCGTTCATCGTGAACACGAACGTCCATGACGTTTGAATCGATCGACGGACGATTTTTGATACAACGTATCTCGGACCGCTTTTTTTTTTTATTTTGCTTTCGATCGCAATCGCGTGTACATTTTTCCTACGCGTTACGATTCCATTTCGGCGCGCGGAGGAAAAATAATTATGTTGTACACCGTACACTGTACCGAATCGTTGCACCTACACCGTGCACGGATATCGATGAAAAACCATCTTCGCCATCGAATTTATTGTGGATCTAAGAACGCCCCGTCGTTGCCAACGGAGCACTGCCCACGCGTCGCTACCTTTTTACTAACGTTAATACACTTCAACAGCTTGTCAACCAACTTGTCTCGCTCGGCCACGAACAACTGTACACACCCGTCGACGCCGTCGGCATCATCAGCAATTTATTGTGTTTTCTTTCATTTTTTTTTGTTCCCCTTCACTCGCGCCACAACAATGCGGTAAAACGCGGTTCAAATATCGTTGTGCGTACGGATATTATGGTTTTGTTTTCGATCCGAGAACATTCTAAGATGATCGTACCGTATTACGTGTAAGCAATGCCAGGCACTGGTAAACAGTGTCGTTCGTTAATCGTGATCGCTTTTTGGTATAGTAATTATTGTTCAAACTCGTTTATTATCTATGTTCATAACACAAACACACGCATATATTGATATATACAGCGTTTACGTAAGAAATTACAAGTACATTTGACCGCTAATAGTGTAATATTAACTACTGCACTTTGTTCAGTAATTGTTGCACATAAGTGATGGTTTTATTCGATGAACAAGCCAAGTTGTACAAGTGTGTTGACGATTTCGGTTGAAAACTCCAACGCTCGGACAATTTTATCAAATGCCGTCTAAATTACTGTTGGAAAAATCGATTAACATACCAGTTAGACACTTTAGACACTAGTCGATACTTGAATTAACTTATATAGAGACACTTATGAGTATTAACTATATTGTATAGTGGAGTATGGAAAAATAAATAAACTAAACCACTAATCATTGTAATATCATCTCGTGCGTACGAAATCCCAACATACAAAAGTGTTGACCCTAATAAAATTTGGAGCATTGAATGTAGATCTCGTAAAATATTTTCTGCAGTTTCACGTCGAGTCAACGCGATGACGATGACAAGCCATATCACTGTCACATCGAAGTCTGTTGTTGTTGTTGTTGTTGCACAATAATACGTACTCGAAGACATCACAATTACGATATTACGTATACGATACGATACGTATACGATATACGTATACGATACGGCAAATGGTACAACGGTCTAACGCAGTTTTTGCGGCATTAAATGCACTTAAAACATTATAATAGGTTCAATAATCCGCTTAAAAGCAAATAATGTAAATTATAAATGGATAAAATACGCAACGAATATTATACACGAGTACTACATGAAGTCAATACTGGAGGTCGCAATCAGATACTTCTCATGAACACTTCTCTCGCGTAACTCACGCATCTCAACTGCGTACAAATCGCGTTTCGTCATGTACGCGTATATGGTTTTGTGGCAGTTCCTCACGACGTGATATGCATATTTAAATAAAACGATTAATCACTAATCATGGTTGTTTACGTTATTGGCGATTATTCCGTTGTTATCGGTACGGATCTTGAAATACCGATCTCGATGAACGATGAGGGATATAGGAAAAAAAAATCATGTTTTCGTTTCTCCACGAAGGACAACGCATTTTTTCACTCGAACTTGTTTGACAAACCTACACGATTGATACGTGTATATAAATGTAGAAACTCTGTAAAAATCGATTTGTTTACCTAAATATTTTTTGAACTGTAAACCTGAGCTTATGACTTACAGGTTACAATTATAAGCCATATATTGATAAAATGTGTACACCGGTTGTGTAAAAAATACAATATTTTCAAGGATTTTTCGACGAACGATCATGTTTAAAACAAATACGTATACAATATTGTACAAAACCACGTTACTACAAGTCGTATAATTTTTATTATTTAATGTCTTGACATTTTCTCCGCAGACCCGTTGCACAACGCTTCGCGTGTACACACTGTGCGCGGAAGTATACATAGCTACAATACGTGATTTTATTATTATATAGAGAACAGATCTACGTTTACAAATTAATCTTTTTTTTTTTTGGTCCTTTAAATTTTTGCGCATGCGCAAAATGCGTCTACGGCCAAACGCAAACGTGGACGCGTACCGTATGCTATGGAAGTGAAATACCGAATATTCGTACACGAGAATACGCGTATTTTACACGCCGAAAAAATACGACCGGTGCTTACGGCGTTCCATACATTATTTGTCGAACGTTTCACAAACAATATTAATTATTATTAATACTGTTCGCGTGTCTTACGCATGCGACCGATATACTTAAATTAAGGTGCACGCTGAACTAAAACCGATTAATATCAAAGAGGTTTGCGTAGGATTTAAAACACTTGAAATTCGGTTAGAGAGAAATATACAAATATCTGAGGGGAAGCGAGAGCGAGAAAGTATGATAGAGAGAGATTTACAATGCCTTCGGCGGTGGCGGCGGCGGCGGCGACGTCGACGGAGGTTTGAGAGGTTATAATACGGAAACAATATCGATTTTTGGCCGTGGGAAACCGTGAGTGTAGTATATACATACGCGCATTATAATATGGTGTACAAAGTCGTACAATAAAATCGGCGTTTCGTCTGCAGTGTACGCGCGCACGAAATGTTCAACGACATCACCATTATGCACGCTCGTAGAACGTATGACGGTATGCCGTCGACGACACGAGGGCGGCTGAAGTATTCGATTTTCTCCAATCGTTCCGATTTCGCTGCGCGCTAAATCTTAAACACATTTCTGTAGCCACGCGGGACTGATCAAAGACGGTCCTATAACATCCGAAATCGGTTTCGGCGTATCACGGACACAACTGTAAGCGTTACCGTACTGTACTTACAAAACCGATTCGACCATGTGTGTAATCGCTGTTCACTCGAACGAGTAACATTTTATGACATACTTTCGGTACACGTTTTACTTTTTGTACCGGCCGAAGCGCGTCGTCGTGTTGCGCACGATTTCAGGCCTTACTGCACGGCACCGTGCGGTTTTCGCGTCTGAAAATACGAACAATATTCGGGAAGTTATGTGTTCTGCGAAGCACCCGGTGCAGTACAAGAAGTCGTACGAAACAACAGTCGTTGCGCGCGGGGGAAAAAAACACATCGTCGAATTGATATCGGTTCGCGCGCCACCGTCGGATCTTCTACCGGTGTGAATCACGAACTTCAAGGCCCGGTACGCCTCCGACTAAGGGTGCGTCCGCGCACATCGTTGCGGAAGGCGACGGGGACGGTTATCGGATCACAATTGCGATCGCGTAACGAGACGGAATCATGCGTATTGGTCTTGGCGCGGAAGGAAATGAACAATTACGTCACCGCGTGGTTATTTTACGGCGATTACGGCGGAAACCGCGAGATTTCCCGACGAGCGCGCTTGCACGCGTTTTCGCGTAAAACGCGGTGTTTTTCCGACGGTCGGGCGCGTTGTCCACCCGTGCACCGAACCGGCGGTTTCCCCAACCCGCGTAACAGGTGTTAAAACAATGATTTTCTTTTTTTTTTTTACGCGTTTCTGCTGTCCAATAAAAAACGTTACCGGTCGCGGTAACGGTACCGACGAGGCTAAGTCCGGCAACTGCCGAAATCGCGTCGGACCGTTCGAACTGGCGATCGATTGGATTCGACAAACGATTGGTGTTCGGTTCTTCACGTAACGGCTGACGTGTGCGCACACGCGTACGGATATTTCGATTGGATTTCGAGTGGAATCGGCGCGGTCCGCGCGGCTGAAAATGGTCGGGAACCCGAACGGTCCGAAGCCGAAAACGGGTCCGTAATGCGTTCGATTTGTTCGCTGATCGAGAGCGCGACGTGCGTACTAGACGTGTGCGCGTCAAGACACCGACGTGCGAATAATAATCGCGTGCGCGAGTTATGGGGAATTATAAAACCTAACCGAGCTAATCTCTCGACGGTAAGCCGCTCGGATTGAGATGGAATTCACGAGGGTTAGACGCGCTTCGTACCACTCCCTTCGTCATATCGCCGGTCGACCGCGTTTCCCGTTTACACCGACGAACAAACCAAAGTTATATTAACCGTCTTAATTACGGAGTGCCGCGTATTGTCTTGCGCGCGTAGGAAAAAAAAATACGACGGACTCGAGAACTCGCGCAGTGGCTCTACAACGGAGAAGGAACAGTAGTAATGAGAATAACGAAACAAACGACGAAACGTGATAAAACCGACAAACGGACGTATCTATCCGAAAACTTGTCGAATCATCGTGCGCGTGCGCATACGTAAACCATCTAGGCGCAGTTGCGGTTATCTGGTACACGAGAATAACGCGCAGTCCGGCCGAACGCGGGACAAAGCATGTTTCCAAGGGGGAACAGTAACACCCATCCACCGTGCCCGACCGGTTTCCCGTACCGGATCATAAATCGTAATCGTTTACGATAAAACTGTTTACGGAACACTCTTAACGCGACAGGGCAACACGGAAACAAAAGGTTTCTTTTTCTCCGACCCGTATGAAAATCGTGTACAAAAAATGTTTACCGATCCTAACGTTGGGTAAAAAATGTAATCAAATTTTGATACCCGTTCGGCCGATAGCAAAATAACATTTCGTCCGCGTGCCTGAACGCGACGATTTGAAAAAAAAGGCCGATCTTTTTCAATAAGAAATGAAACCTCCGTTTTCGGTGTCGTCGTGTCGTACCGCGATACGATTGCGTCAACGGGTGGCTATTTTTTCATCGTACATTTCGTTCTTCGTTCCCCCTTTGGAAACGCGTACCGAGCGCAGGAACCACCGCCGGGGATCAATGGCAGCAGTAACAGCAGCAGCAGCAGATGTTCCGAGTGGTTTGCACGTAGGCCGTAACGCGTCTGCGGACAATAACGCGTGCGTACCGCGACCGGCAGATCGGACGTCCCTCCGAGTGGCGTGTCCGACGTCGATCGTTTGTAATTAATCTGGTTCGCAGCCACGTTTACACGTACTCAACAGACCGTCGTGAAAACGCGACGTAAAAACATTACGAACACGAGTTCGAGTACTCGACGGGTAAAATATATGTCTCCGCAGCAAAGTTGCAGTACGCACGTCGAATTTGTGCAACTCGATTCCGTGCAATGCGAAATCCACTAGAAGTAGAATTTTTAGAGGAAGTTGTTTGATAAAACGAGAAAACAAAAAGTGCGATTTTCGTCGTAGCACTTGGTCCAAAAAACGATGTCTTATCCGCGAGGCCCTTCCACAATACGGTTGCAAAGTCAAAGCTGTACTGTTTGGTGGCAGTTCAGTGTACGGTTTAACTCCCGGGTACGTGAGAAAATTATTCGTATAAAAAAATAAGCGGAAAAATACATTTTTACATGTAATTCGACTTGAATAATGTTACATAATACACAGAGCCACTAAACTTGTATTAATTATTTTAAATTTGTCTGGTGATAAGGTGTAGTCAACTAAATCCATATTGTATCCCGATATGCACTACGTCTCTATATAATTTAAACAATAAAGATATAATCATAGTGTATAAATACCTTCTTGATATAAATAATTAATTAATGTTAATATTGACGCCTTCTCTTATCGTAATACACACAACGTGAATAATTCATGTTTTACATTCGTCATAGTATTGATTTTATAATATCCCATAATCAATGGTTATTATTTATTATTAATATCATTATACATAATGAAAACACAATCATCTTTATGGTCAATTGATAATAATTAGTTTATCGTAGTAATCAATAAAATATTTCGTTGCGTTCACGATTTAAATAAAATACATTTCATCAGAAATACTCACTTAAATGTCACAAAACTGTACGATTTCAGTAATATTAATTATAGTTTCATAATGAAATATTTTAGTATTAATTTTTAGATTTCAAAGCCGAATAGCGCAACGTTTATGTATGATTTATAATTGATTTTTTTACAGATAAATACGTATGTCAAATAAAATTAAGACTTAACTGAAAAATTGGACACCAACAACTTACCACATTTTTTACACGACTATTCTACTGCGTACATAATATAATGTGTACGTCCATGTTTATATATAGTTATAAAAACAATAAAGTGTTCAAGTGGTCAAGTTCCATCAAATACCCGGTTAGGTAACCTAGCCAAGCGTTGTCTGTACTGATAAGAATCTTAATCCTTAATGTCAACAGAGCACCCGTGGTAAACCTGTTCATTTTATCGCATCGATTAGCAACAAAAATCAACTTGTTTTGAAAACCAAAATCAGTACTTATGTTTGTAAAAAATACGTTAGCCCAACGATAACATTTCACGCAGCGACAACATGCGAGCCTTCGACGCGTTTCGACGCGTTTAGTTCACGGGAATACGCGCCTCGAAGATAGAAAATCTGATCGATCCAAGATCTATCACATTCCGTCAGCAGCTCAAGCTCGATGCGGATAATTTAATGCACGCGAAAAAAACAATACGCAACACACGTGCGCGTGTCGATATATAGAAATAAGGGGGAAGAAATAATGATGGAATTAAAATCGAAGACGTCATACCTACACGGTTATACGCACTGTTGCGAGTATAAGCGAATAACTAAACGCACTGTTCCTGTACCTCATCCTTCCACCACGTCCGCGGCAATGGCGTCATCGTTACCGTCGTCGTTCGTCGAATGCGCGCGCGTTACAACGCATTATGCCGCACGTGTAATATGTTACGTACTAGGCGCGAAGGACATTGTATTATTGCTTTGTTTTTTTTTTTTCTATTCTTAGATTTTATAAATAAATTAATACGTGTACAATAATAAGCAATACGCGTAAATGTGTTTGTTTTCTCGGATCGCGTTCACATATTTTTACACGCGTATGTATTTGTATCGACGAGTGCGTGCGACGCATATTCGATTGTTCTTCGGTTCTCTGTTTTCTGTTTTCCACGCTCGCGCATTACTTCATGTCTACGATATATGTACATCAATATTATAATACACCGCCGAATGCGTCCACACAAATGACGTGTACATTTTATTTTTATTCGGGTCAAATCCATAGATATACTACGTATAGTAATAATAATATATTACAGCAGCTGCTTTCGCAATTAGTTCGACATCGGTTTCGTTCGTAAGAGTTTGTCGAATAGTGTCGATGTCGATGGAGGTCGTTTTAAACG
This sequence comes from Sipha flava, assembly GCF_003268045.1. Classification (NCBI taxonomy): domain Eukaryota; kingdom Metazoa; phylum Arthropoda; class Insecta; order Hemiptera; family Aphididae; genus Sipha; species Sipha flava. The sequence goes on along the minus strand of NW_020272947.1, from coordinate 122,418 downwards.
GTAGTAGGTGCTTCGGTTGTGACAACGAGGGCCATTTTATCGCATCAGGAAACGGTAAAAAACAGTCGGATTGGGGTGCACAGATTTTCTCGCGAACCACGATGATGAACCTTAAAAGTTCTAAGCGTGATATGATGTGCTCTTTCTACCGGGGTGAGCTGCGCGTGAGGAAGCAGTCTGCTGTCGTGTGCTGCTATTAAAATTACTGTGTATTGCGTACAAACTGGAAATTTACTTTTTATATCGTTTTTTGCACAAACTAGGTTTTCAGGTAATCGCAATGGGAACACTGGAGTTCGGATAAACCAGAGGAATACATTGAAGCGAATGCAAACCAATGAGCAATTTCCATGGGTTACGACTTATTTACATTTGTTTTCGATCATTTCGGTACAGATTACTATGAAAAACAGGTTTGGTTTTTTTTTCCACGTAATATATGTATAAGTGAATAAGATTCTACTGTTATCACTGATACTCGTATAAAACCCAAAATTCAACGTGCGTAAGATTGTTAATTTTAAAAATAAAGTTGGATAATGTTGGATAAAGTTAACTGTTTAATTTATTCGAAAAAAAAAAACTATCACAATTATTATCTATCGTCGACTGAAACGTACTACAACTAATGGTCATAATATTGCTCTCGAAGTTTTAATAAATATCAACACAAAGAACATATATTACGTCTTTCGACAGGTTTATTTTCTGTTCGTACACGACGAACAACTTTTTAATAAGACACAATATATTTTCTGTAGTGTTTGATTTTACGTTTATTCGTTTACGAAATAAATAAAAAAAGTCGTCCGAACACTCGCATTAACAGTTGGGCGAAGCTTCATAAAATATCGCGGATGCTCGACATAATTACGCTTGTGTATGACTTGTGTGCGGGGATCGGCTTATTAAAAATTGTACATGTTTACACGTAAAGTCATTCGCCGGTATCGTTATGGACCACGAGAACGGAACATCCGACACCGCGGCGGCGCTCACTGCACAATAAAAATAACCAAAAGGGCCCGTAACGATGAAGCGGCGGTAAAAAAAATAATAATAATAAAAAATAAGGTGGTAAAAAGATAAACGGGCATAAAACATTGTATAAAAAAAAAAAAATCGGGTCCCGAAAGAATAAATAAATTATAATTTTTACGACGGCGCGCGGTCACACGAAATTACTTATTCCTCTGCGGCGCGACAACGACGACGGTGTGGTGACGCGGGTCGTTGACGATGTACGTATAGTTAACCAACAAAAGTCACTTGTGTGTTAACGAAGTTAAGAGGATTTGTCCGGTACGAACCGGGCGGCGGCGGCAGCGTCGGTGACGGAGAAAGGGGCGGGGCGGTCGCGGCACACGCCAGGAAGACGCGATTGTTCGAGTGAAAGGAGTCGTCCCGGCGGCCTATGTTAACATTTATTTTACATACATTTTACATTTAATCGTTCAAGTCGCGCGACGCGTGTCCTATACGTGTTCGTCGTGCGAACGTCGTCGTCAACAGATCGGCCGGGATAAGTAACCGACATTGGTAGCCTGTGATCGACTCAAGGGAAGACGGAGTACCTCGACTAATTTTCAGAAATTTTAGAATCCCCCCTACTACTGTTGCGCTACAATTGTAACGCTTAACAAGTTTTGTGTACGATTTTTTTTTTTTTTAAAGTAAACAGAGTCCCCTTCTTTAATTTAACCGAGTCCCAGCACCACGAACTGTGATGTAGCCGACGCGGTCAAATACATAATCAGCGACTAACACGGAAGAGCACGCGAGTCAGCGGTCAAGGAAGAATCGAATCGAACAGCAAAGATCCGCTCGTTGAAGCGACCAAAGACCGCGGGTAAAGTGTTCGCGAGCACAACGTTACGACAAGGGAAAAATGTTGTGTGGACCTTCTGCACCTCCTGAATATCGATTTGAACGCGACACGGAAACGGCGCTCGTTGCATGCAAACCGATTCTGCGACGTGGCCGATGCGAGTGGCGGCAAGCTGTTTTCACGTTTCACACTTAGAACCACACAAACCGTGCACGTATTCGGGTCCCGCGATATTTTGCATCACAGTGGCGTGTATAGGGGGGGGATGGCCTAGTGGGCTACAGACCCCCCCCCCTGAAATGTTTTAAAAAACTTAAAAACCGTTTTAAACGTATGTTACATGTTAACGGTGCTTTATGCTTATTTAGAATTTGCGTCCAACGTCAAATCGTTTCGGGACGTTCTGTAAACGAAACCTAGATAAGTACCTACTGTGTCTTGTTAATAATTCTTAGATAGCAGTGGTAATTCAACTCTGTCCTTAGTAGCCCCTCCCGAAAGTATTTTCTGTACACGCCACTGGTGCATCGTACGATATTATGGACGCGCGTGAAACGACGGATTTGGAGAGAATTTGACGACGGAGAAAAAAAAAATCTATCTTCCCCCATGCGTCGTCATCGAGTCCGTCACGCGAAAATCGTTTTTCTCGGTCAACGAAAATAATGTTTCGTCCGTCGTAACCGTGTACGATAACTATTCGAATGTTATTTTTCTTCTGTAATATACCAAACCAATTACTGTTATTACGCCGTCGCCGGCGGCAGCACTATTAAATTTATAATCCATAATTTTATAATAATTCATGTTCCCGACGATGGTCGAGTGTACACACTGCTCCCTCTCTCTCTCACACTATCTCTCACTACTCCTTCCACTCGAGCGCCGAACCCTCGGTCTTCCGACGATCGGATAACGTTTCGAAAATTAAAACATCCGGTTTTCGTAGATAATTAATTTCCTTTCCATGAACCATCATCGACAATGTTACACGCATACGTTTATATCTCTCCTTAGCCTCCGTCATTAAGCTACCGTTTTGGACTGCAATCGAACGCGGAAAAACGACTGCAGCAGCAGCAGCAGCAGCAGCAGCAGCAGCAGCAGCAGCAGTAGTACCGACGGCGATCGTTACGGCGTGTTCGTAATTAATTTTTTCGTTTCCGACGATACGAAATCGCGTGGCCGCAGTCGCACGGTGTTCGGCGCTCGCATGGAATTAATATTGTTGAAGAAAAAAAAAAATCAGCCGAACACGCGAATACGGTTATAATAATAATTGTTTACACGTCAAAATCAATAGTTTCACGTGTAAAAAAAAAAAAAAAGATAAAACCAACAACGGTTCCGGTTTCGGTTCGCGCGCTTACTCGAAACATAATAAATCGTCGATCAACATTTGATCAAACGCGGTCGATCGCGCACGGATGTAAAACGGGAAACCGGCCGTGTACTCCGACGGGTATTCCGCCGATCAGACAATCGCGCGATATTATTATAATTATTGACTGCAAACACACGGTGCCAGCCGACAAATGATGTACACGTGCATAACGTACCGCGGTCGTGACGATCGCCGTAAAAAGGTTAATATCACGTGGTACGGTATGAAGTACGCGTGCAGGTACCTATAGCCGGCGCGGTGAACATTAACAAAGAGATTTTCTTCGTGCGTCGTACAACGGTGCGCGCACCCCGTCTCGCGGCATCGCAATACGCGCGGACGGAGGCGTGCGACGGAAGAAAGCCTACGCTTTTTCTCTCTCCCTCTCACGTCTCTCTTTCATTGTTGTTATTACGAGAACATCATCATTATTATTATTATTATTATTATTATTATTATTATTATTATTATTATTATTATCATTATTATTATCACAAACCGGGCGCTGCACATCATTTCACATTTCAACGTTTCACAGTGGACAAAACTCGTATTGTGTAACGTATATTATATGCGTGTACGTACGGCCGCGGCGGTGCGGATGCGTTACTTGTCACGCGCGCACACCCGTAATATATTATTAGGCGTATTATGTACAAATCGTATTATTTTATCATTGTTGTCGTCGTCCGTTTTACAAAAACTAGTGCGAACAGGTTTCCGACCCGGCGGGGGAAAAAAAAAAAATAAACGATTGCAGGCCAACAACACCCGAACGCGCGACACGGATAACGTTTAGAAGGTGGTCGTGTCGCGTATAAAATATCGTGTTGCACTTGTGCGCTATTGTTTTCGCGCGTCGATTGATCCCGATGCCCGGGGCCCACCACGGTTTACTCGATATTTGCGCTGTTACGGCCGTTACGTAACAGTTCTGCGCGCGGAAACCGTCCAAGTTCACCTGCATTGATGTCCTGCGTACGCCTACCGCTGTCGATCGCACCTACCGGGGCGAGTTCCACACGTGTAAGGCTATATCGATCACTGTTCGACGTACGGCGTATTGTTGTGAGATACGATTTCGGTCGGTGGCGCGTACAGGAAACGTTTTCGGGAGGGGCTACTGCGGACGGAGTTGAATTGTACCACTGCTATCTAAGAATCACGAACAGTAGGGCGCAATAGGTACGTTTCGCATACGGAACGTGCGCCGAAACGATTTGACGTTGGACGCAAATTCTAAATAAGCATAAAGCACCGTTAGAATATAACATACGTTTGAAACGGTTTTTTCGGTTTTTAAAACATTTCGGGTGGAGGGGCTGTAGCCCACTAGGCCCCTCCCACTATGTACGCCACTGATTTTGGTCAATACACGTCGGTCAGACGGTACGCGTTACGACGTAAATTATTATTTCGTGTACGAGCGCGCTCCCCGAACCGCGGTGGGTATAACATGCACGTCTGTAAACACGCGAACGCCGTTCCACCGCGCGCGCGCGTGTATATTCTTGCGGTATCGTCTGTCGGCGAGAAACGTAGTGGCGCGAGAGGGAGGACGCGACAACCTGTACATATTACAACAACAATGATTATAAAAGCCACTTGAGGTAACAATAATTAATATTCCGTTTTTGTGCGCAATTATAATTAACTCCTCGGCGTCGTCATTACGTAATTGCCGCGCGTGTAACAAAACACACGTACGCGCGCGCGCGAAACGAAAAACATTTTAAACTATAATACGAATATCCAAGTCCTGTGTATTCGTGTAAGATATCTCTGTATCGCCATTCGACGCGCACATTGCGTTCAGAATTCGGGAGGGTTATTACGGTTACGTTGTCCCGGGTAAGAAGCAATGTTTGTTGCAAGAAAGAGAAAAAAATTAAATCGTCGCCGTAAAACCGTATCAGGTAAAATCCAACGTCGAATACGCGAGCCACGAGTATTCATTTAAATATTAACAAACGTACGTAAAACGATTGGTTGTCGATACGTTATTATGTAATATTATTACGATAGAGTCTCGTTTGTCAGAATATCGTTCGCGGGTCAATATGGGTCGAAGTAGTAAATGTTTATCCATCGGGGCGGAAGGTGTTCTTCACTGCCCTTGGGGAGTTTACATACCGAGGTCACACGAATAATTTTTCTTGGACATTTCCTCTGTGATTGCATTGCGTGTCGAATTGATTGTGCCTGCTCACATTCGCAGTACGGCCATTGCTCAGGTATCGCTTAGGTGTTTGGATCCGATTTCATAACGTGTCCGATTGGTCCCTTTGATCTCCACACTTGTCCGGCCCAACTCAGTCTAGATACTACTTTTTAATATTCTACGTGTGTTTAGTTCGACTTATAATGTTATTAGGTGACGTTAGCCTCGTTCAGTTTTTATTGGATTTAAAGCATTTGATTAGACGCCAAGCATTACAATAAGATTATAATAATTGACTTTGTTTGAAACTAAGGCGGTAGAAATTAATAATTTTAGAAAAGCTTATTTCATAATTCCGTTGTGTGGCGTATGTTAAGCATGATTTCAGGGATTGCAAAAATTATTCAGGATGCCGTGGGATCCATAGACCCGTGGGGACTTTCCTCACATTCCCGACGACCTACTCTGACCGCTCGGGTAACATACGTCTCTCAACGTTATAAAAAACAATTATTTAATAAAAACATAGTATTATAATATTATATCAGTATAAAATATAAATAATCGTGTCATTATTTTCACACAGGTGTAATAGTTTAATTATGTATAAGGTATTTTTATACAGTTTTGCGGAACATTTTATTCCGAACAATGCATTTTTATTTTTCATTACATAAATAGCTTTAAACATAACAATATATATTTCATCATCTTACATAATTTTCTTTAACTCTCTATCTTTTATCCGCACTCGGAAGTATAGAATTTTAGAACTGCAACCGTCTCTAGACAAAATGTATACACGGGCAAAATCAAAATTTGCCGCCCTTTCGTTCGGTATCTCAAAAAGAAAAAAAATATTTTTATTTAACTATAGACAATTAATTGATTACATATAAATATTATTAAATTATAAGAATTTTATTTTTTATTACATTTAAATAGTTCACATTTTCATTAAAATTTAATTGCCTTAAAATACTAAATTTTCTTCACGAAAATTTTATAAGCGATATAATAACGAATCCTCCAAAATTTTTACTTTTTAAATAATTCACCGATAATATACTATTGAATTACCCCCACACGAAATATCATAATTTTTTTTTATAAAAATATCACCCGACAAACGTATTGAATTGTCACTTCGAAGATTCCCGTGATAATCGTGAACGAAACATATACACACGTATTTTATAAAGAGTAAAAAGCATCGGTGATCATCAACGTTTTAGATTTTTTTTCAAAAAAAAACCACCCCGAAACGCTTTCCAGCGTTCGCCACTGTTGGGCGCGTGCGTATTATTCTCGTAGAGGATCGTATGCTGGTACGTACGTTTGTACGTTATGGAAAGCCATTTAGGTCTTCGGAACCGGTTCGGCAGTTATTGCTGTAATACGTATAATTAACACGTACCTTTTGTCGAACAACTAATTATCAGAGGAACGACTGATGATCAGAGGGGAAGAACACCGTGTGGAATCGTACTCGCAACACCGTGCAGTAAGGTAGGTGTGCAAAGCACCGCGTTCGGAAACGTACGCAGGGCACGCGGTAACGTACAACGTTGCGTCCGTCGATCATTCATTACCATCTCTATCTGCGGCGGAATATTCGAGAAGTATTTAGCGTTCTGAAATCATTCTTCTTCTTCTCCGGCTTTTTCCCCGCCGGCTGGCCATTCATTACGATAAAGGTTGTCGACCGGGGCGGCGACATGGACCCAATGTAGGGAGTGCACGAAATCCCCACGGGAGAAATAAAAATTAAAAAAACAATTAACTTTAATAAAATCATAAAACCACCAAAACTGTCATGTGAATAGTAAACATAGTAAGTTGGTATATTCTTATTGTTTACGTTTACTCTTTAAATCCGTTAAACACGTGCAGTATTTCGATTCACGAAATCATACCGCATTATCATTGTTTTATCGATTTAACCGGGGTCGTCAGTCAATTATTTTGCAGTCGTTATGTAGTATTATGGCTCTAAAACTACAGAAGGCAATACGCGACCAGGTTTTTTCACCGTCAACTCACGATTTCCTCAACTTCGTACTAACCACCAGGATAAAATTTCTCATTAGTTTTTATACAAATCACTATTATTTTTTCTCTCTATTTTTTTTTTTTTAATTTTTTCCATTTGCAGATTTAAACCGTAAAGTGTCAATGTTTATCGAACCCCGCAATTCGAATAAATTATAAGTGTACTTATTATTTTTCTGCGTACTATATATTTTTTTTTCTTTTTGTTATTTCAAGAATAATTCTCAGAACATATGGTTAAGATTGTTTATTATTTTGACGTCAGGGCGATTCTAGTGGCTAAAGGCGACACGAAAGAAAAAAAGACGAGAATCACTGCGTTATGCGAAAACGTGACGGCGTACGATATTATTGTTTTTACTCCGACGACGGTTAACATTGTTATGATTTTTTTTCTCTTCGACGAGTTACGTTTCGGTCGACCGGCGGTGATGAAATTAAAATATTTCTAACCCGAACGAAGTGTAAACAATAAACCGTCGTCGGTTCAGACGGATTTCGATTGTCGATGTTGTTCATCAAGGAAAAAAAAAAAAAAAGACGATTCGAACGTCGGTAAACCGATGTTGTATTTGCCGACGCGTTGAAGGCAAAGTTACGATCGCGATACCTCTCGTCGTTGAAAACGGGATTTCTGTCGGATAGATCCGTAAGTCCCTGTTCGATGTCCGGCGGCCATTGGAACTGTACGGTTAGGTTTGTACGCAAAACACGAATGCGTAACATTATTACGTCCGAAGGTTATCATAACGCCAACGCAGTACACATATTACGCGTCGGCCGGTCGGTAGAACATCATACGCTTTGAAATGTATAATATTTACAACGGTAACGCGTGATTTAAAATATTGTTACGGTACGCGAACGGGATACAATTTTATGCGTATGCGTTGTACGTGAATGGGTTCCTCGTGTGGTGATTGTGAAACGAACAATATTCAATTAGCAAACGGTTTTTTTTTTTTTAGGAGACACAAACCAACGGAATGTTCTATTGATTCACCTGATGTAAATACCTATCTGTGTTTGTAGAGTGCAAGAAGTCGTGTGCACCTTTTCGATGGTGTTTTTATTTCCGTCGTGCGCGCGTAACGACGATATTCGTTGCAAACACACTGCAACAATAATAATTTGGTTTTTATTAAAAATCATCAATGAATTAAATTTACATAGGTAGTACATTAGTTGTAAAAAAAACTTTTATGGTTATCTGTTTCTTTTAAGCAATGTTTGTGTTTGCGTTGGGGAGTAATACGTTTTTAATTGTTTTACAACAAATCAAACGATAAGTTGCATTTAAATAAATTATCACAATCAAAATAATAACGAACAAAAACTACAAAGATTTAATATAGTTAATAGAAATATAAATAGCACTAGAACAAAAACGGATATTAATCATAAGGAACTTATGTATTACAACATTGAAATGAATGTTGAAAACGACAAACTTTTATTACAACACAAAGAATAACCATTTATATATAATTTTTTTAGCGTTATTTTGCATATTATGTTTTTTTTACATTGAAAAGGCGTTGAATTGTAGTACGTAGGGCATAAGTAGTCAACAAATTAATAACCGAAAGATTTATTAGTATATTTAACGGGAATATTATATACTAAACACTCTCTTTTATTAAAAAATGAATTTCTTTTATTACCTTTAATAAAATGTGTAAATGTAAACATAATTATAATTCTTTTATAAAGAAATTTAATAGGCAATACACTCAAATCTTTATAATTTGTATTAGTAGATTCCTCTAGAGTACTTATATTTAAGTAGATACTGACAATATTATTTTGATTTGATTGAAGTTTTTTTAGTACACTAATATTCAAACCGCCCCATACTAATAATCCATATTGATAAATTAACTGATATAAAGCAAAGTTTACTATACGCATTGATTGTTTAGTAATCAAGTTTTTTACTAGTATAAATTTACAAGTTATAGCTCGTAATTTCACTACTAATTTATGAGTGTGTAAATTCCACTTTAAATTTCTATCAAAGATAATACCCAAATAGCGAATCTTTGTTACTTTTTTTAATAGCTTTGCAATTGTGTTGATTACTACTATTTTTATTTAATACATCATTAATCTTAGTTCTTCGTTTCGTATTTAGTAAGTAACTTCGAAATTTTTTTAATACCGAAAATAGCGTTTGTAATAATATTGTGTGATTAACAGTATAAAAAGCTTTAGTCAAGTCTGAGAAAATTGATATAACTTTGTTACCATTATCCAATTCATTACATATAAATTGGATCGTTCTATGTAGAGCGTCCTCCGTGCCTATAACAGGTCAGAAACCAAATTGATTTTAAGATACGAGTTTGTTAACATTAAGGAATTATATAAGACGTGATTTAATTATTTTTTTTTAAAATGTTGGCAAAATCATTTAGTTAATAAATCCGTCTGTAGTTATTTATAATTTTATAATCACCACTCTTTAGGAGAGGTTTGATTACTGCTATGTAATAAATTATCATTAATATTAATGATAAGTAAGTATGTGTTACTACGTTGAAAACAATAATTATTTTCGACTTTTTTTTTTATGCCGAACGCAAACCGCAAAGCGTTTAATAATATTAACGCATTCAGCGGTCCTGTTGGCGTTTAATGCGGTGTTCACGTATATAAGTAGTAGCTGTGTAATATTATTCCTGACGGTATAACAATATGTATTATGCTCGTATATTTATACATATACGTATACAGACTGACGGGAGAGGGATAATCGCATTGGGATTAGACTCTGTTTAAAGGGAATTTCGACGACCTATTGATCCAAGCGTAACAAAAAAGACCGACAAAATCAAAATAGAACGGTTGTTAACTGGCTATTAACCAGAACTTCTCGAGCATATTTTAACAGCGCTGAGCAATATGTATATATATCGCACGCACGTATCACAAAAATATCTCTTCTCTACGCACGCACACAAATTTATGTATACACGCACCACGGTTGTAGTGGACGAGAGATCGTTAATCTAAATTTGTTTTAGATAATCGCGTCCGATTCTCGACGAGTCAAAACTTCAGTTGCACATACAGTTGGTTTTTATCCCTATGGAACAACGATTATTTTAATTTTCGACAATCGCAAGCGCGCGCTTACTACGTGTTAACAATAAAATACGTAAAACAGTGACGACGACGACGACGACGCAAATAACCCGTAAGGGAATCAAATAGTGAACCGAACAAAGAACAAGATTAAAAATACTCCGAATTGTTTCGAATGGAGCCAATCGTTCCGTGTCGCCGCGTCGTTAGTAAGTATTTGTTATTATACAAATATTTATTTTTTATTTTTTGATTTTTCGTTGCTTTTCGAAGTAGACGTATTTGTTTAGTTTTTTTTTTTTTTTTACGAGGAGATCGGGAAATCTAGCGGTCATAAATAATTCATATCGATACAACGGCGAAGGAGAAGTATCTGTTATTACGTGTGTACGTACGCGTATGAATAATATAATACAATACGGAACGTGATAACCGTGTAGAAAAATATCGCGGTTAATAAACACTATAGCACGCGGTCACGGTACGCCGGGTTTGTGCGAGCACCAACGGTCGAGAGTCCGAATTCCCGTCCGCGCTCGTCGTCTCCATCACACGGACGACACCGGCACCGGCATCCGATGGCTTTCATGATTTTTAACAGAGCATCAGGGGCGTAATTACGGGGGGGGGGGTATATGGGGGATAGATCCCCCCCCTATGAGCTGTATTTATATATTGTCTTAAACCTACAAATAGCTCAAATACAAACTTATAAATTATTACGAAACTAAAAAAAAAAACCCGGTTATAAATATTTATCCGTAAACTTTTATGTTTTCTTTAATACACCAAATTGTCAAAATGTTCTTTTAGCCAACATTGAAAATAGTAATGAGAATCCTAAGGTTAAAACTTTAAAAAGATTGTTTGCTACACGACGGGTGTAGCATTATGATGTGGTAACAGATTTCATTGAACTATTTGCATTCGTAGTTGATTCATAGATACAGAATACTATTTAAAACTATTGATTCAGAATTTCTTGTATCCTTACGAGTTATACAAGTAAATAGTAATTAATAAATATAATTAATTTTATTTTATAATAAAATATTTTTCCAATTGGTTTTTTCTTTTGGATTACCATTGTGTAAGTTGCTACAAAAAGAAAAAAATGATTTAAGAGAAGCAGTAAGCCTTGCTGAAGATATTATCATTGTATTAAAAAATATGAGACTAAATTGTGATACTGAATTTCACAAGCATTGCTCCCACAAGTTTGCCATACAAATTTATTTTGATCACCCTCCCCCATGAAAAATTCTCAATTACGCCACTGCAGAGCGTCATAATTAGAGTCCGGATTTATATGCATTTAAAAAGCGTCAAATATGACGCAAATATGCAAAGAAAAAGTGCCTAAATATGCAATTATATGCACAATGTTACACTTTATAAAATGTGTTTTTTTTTTAAAAAAATTCTAAATATTTTATTAGTAACAAAATAAAACGATAATATCCACTGCTTTATACTTCAAATAATTTAAATCAATCTATAACTTTTAGGGAACTTAAAAACGATAATACAAAAAAAAAAAAAAACTAAAAACAAATATTTTTAATTATTTGAAGTTACCTTGTCTCAAAAAACGAAAATAAAACTTAAAAAAAAAATACAAAAAGTTTTAATTTATTAAAAACCCATTTAATATGCATGTTATATGCATTCATGAACAAATATGCGATAACCCTCGAAATATGCAAAACATGCAATATAAAATTCGGTGTTTAAATTCGGTGTGATATGAATCGTGGACATTTTAAACCTCCATAGAGGTGCAAACACTTAGTACAAACATGCAAATGCATATAAATCCGGGCTCTAGTCATAATACTTGACCGTAATGCTAGACTCGCGTACGTTTATTACGGTACTACAACACACGATAATATTTCGTAACACATGATCGACGGGTTAATAATAATAACAATAATAACACGTTCGTCGGCATACAAAATTAATGTTTGATAATATTTCATCAGGCGATTTTTGTAATTTTTTTCCGCACCGATTTTCTACGTCGATTCAGTAAACAAATCGTCATCGCACAATCCCTCCCGCGGTCATGATTTCCACCGGGCGACGTGTTCCTCTAACGTACAACATTTGATGTGTACCTGCTGCATTTTTGGATTTACTCCGCCGCGTTTCAAATACATTTGTTTACCATTTTCGGGGTTGTCGCGTGCAACGCGTCGCGTCGCATCGCTGCCGGTAATAGCACGGTAAGCGAAAAAAAAACAAAGAGGAATAAAAAAACGCCAAGACAACCCGGATAAACGCGGACGACGGATTGCGCACGTCGATAAAACCTTACGCGGACGACGCGCGTTCAATATGGTCGGCAGTTTAAGGGTCGCGTTTCGAGTTCGTACGATGTGTGCGTTCATTATTTTCCATTTAGAGTTCGGACGACATGTTTATTACACGTTTTGTAACAATGCAAAAATGTAATGATATCCGTTAATTTTATTATTACCATATGGACTACTTATACGAATAATAAAACAACAATATTTACCCCGTTAGTATCGTACGACGCGTGCAGTACCCGTACATCGTACGCCAGGAGCGTATTTATAGTTGGGGGGGGCAAGGGGCCCGGGTCCCCCCCGAAATGAAAAATACCATTGTTAAAGATTGTTATTTTTAACATGGACATATCTTAATGCTGAAGGTTTCCGAATATTTGTCGCGACACTGAGAATGTTGATTATGCGATGATTTAAAATTTTATATTTATAAAATATGTTTATTCTTTTAAGAAAATATGTGGTGAATTTTTAGTGACTTTGATAAAAAATTTGTTTATTACAATGTAGTTTTTATACTTTTAAAAAATAATAAATCATTAAAAAAATTGAGTTTCTTATTTCTCTGATGGTGTAAAGACAGTCGAGAAGTCTTATAGTGTTGAAGTAATTTTTTTCATAATATTGTGCTTCCTCCTTCCCTTCCACCCAAAAATCAAATTCATAATCGGCCCCCCTCCGAAATAAAAACCTATATACGCCAATGTCGTACGCGGTTTACGCGCGACAAACACACCGACCGTGCACTGCGCACACTACGTATAGCCGGGACAGGTTTATTACGTATAATATTATTATTTTTTTTTTGCATATTATCGATGCCCGCCGTAACAAAAAAAAAAAAACACGGGCCCTTCCCACCGCGACGTTTGGCAAGGCGAAGCGCGTTTTGCATACTATATCGTCAAACGTACACACAGTGCTATTCTCGCGTGCCGTACTTTTTGCACTCGTATATTTTTAATCGATAATTCAGTACGCTTTCCGGAATCATCGTGGTAGCGGTCAAACAGTTTTTTTTACACCATACGACAGTAATCGTTGTCGCCGGCCTTGGAATATTTGAAACGACACGACGCACGCCCGCCGAGAAGTGTACCGCAGTCATCCGATGGCACGCAAAAACCAAAACGGAATAAACGATTCAATGATGATATTATTACCTACTGTAACAGAACGTTGCTTTCGATTTCTTCGGATCATTTCCCCATCCGTTTACGTCCGCGGCAAGCTTAGACGGCCGACTCTAATCGCCTTAACGCGAGAGCAGACCCTTGATGTGATTTGATCATAGTTTTGCAGTGGTTGCGACAACGAACCGGGGTGAACGGGCTCGCGGTACCATCGAACACCCTTCACGTTGTGAAAACAATAATTTTCCATCAATACGATAGACGTATAAATTCATCAAATATGTTATTATCCTTACGTGTTACGGCGGTACGAGTCGCTACGTGTTATTCGAAATTGTGAATTTCAAGTTTTTTGTTTACCGAAATGGCTTTAAATAATACTTTTCATATTTTTATTTGACTCGCGAGTAATCTTTTGTACACACACCAAGCGATGTGGAATCGTATGACTACGACTGTCGCCGTTCTCCGATTTTTTTCGAACAGTAGAAACACGATTTCGAAAGATACAGAATTGAACGCGTTTAGAGTAATACATTTATTGGTCATACAGGATTTTTTGCTGACGCCTAACAGTTAAATAATTAAAACATAGATTACGTCAAGACGTAAGAACTGAATGTTAAGACCACGGTTATAAAAAACGATTTATGCCGAGGATGATTGGCAATGTGTTGGTGTTGCCAACGGATGATTTTGTTCCCCCCCCCCCCCGCTAACGAAAACCCAAGGATATGGAAATCTCAAAGGTTACAAATTAACACCGGATAACACGGCACCGCAAGGAGGAACGGTAAACGAAAACGTAAACGTGTGAATATAGGTAATAATATATATAAAAAAAAAAAAAAAAACAATTAACATTTATCGTGATCGAAGATCTCTAGTTTCGGGACGAGAGTTGTGCGCGTGGCCACGAATGTTTGTGATCGCGGTCGTCTTCGGATAACGTACGAGGGGGGAACGCGCGCGGTCGACGAGGTTAGGACGGGTGATTTGTCGCGCGAACGTGCGTGTGCCAACCGGCGGCGTCGGTACGTGCGTGCGAGCCGGCGGCGACGGACGCGAGGGAGAAGTGAGTCGCGTCCGACCGAGTACACTGGCCCTACGCGTCGCAGCCGCCGCCGCCGCCGTCGGGGGGTATTGACTCCTGACGGTGCTGCCGTGGCCGGCGCGCACATTGTTCTACCCCGCCCCCGCCCGTTCGCCTAGTTTGACGCCCGGCCGCGCACGCACCAGCGCCGTTCCGTCCGCGTCCGCATCTGCCAAACGGAATGTTTCACCGCCACTCGTCGCCCCTAACAATAATTATAATCCTAACGATGGTGTGTAATGTGTGTACAACGATATCGTACGGCTTTCTCTAGCCAGTCATCGCCGCCGCCGCCGCCGTTGACGATATTACTGCTGTGAAATGTGTACGTCGCGGCAACGGTTGTTCGTCGTCGATTATAGTAGTTGGGATGTTGATGACCTATAAAAACGCGCGAAAACGCCCTAAAAACTCAACGAAAAAAATTACCTTAAAAACCTTGAATTGAGTAAGCGAAAAAAATGTATTTATAATTTTTATTGGACACATGGGTGTGATATTGGTAATTCGAAGCATTACAGAAAATTATTAACTGTTGAATTTGTTTCCAAACTTGGGTTTAACACTTGCTCTACAATCTAAAATTTGAGTAAAAATTAAAAAATGACGTTGAAAAAAAAAAAAAAAAAAAATGCAGCTAAAAACGTTTTACGTTGTTTTCTTCACGGTCGCACCGCTCTCGTTGGACGGACGCGCTTGCGAATCGGTTTCCATCTGAAAAGTTGATTTCGACACGTTACGGACGCTAAAAACACCGGCGGCCGCGTTGAAATCGAAAGCGGCAGTTATGGCTACATTCGTATACGGATGCTGCGAAACGCGTTCCGATCACACGTCCGCGGCGGACGGGTGGGCGAGACGACGTACCGCATCAATCGTAACGTCAAGTCTCGACGGTTTCGCAGCCAATTAAACACCGAGCGAACGATGTCGCCGAAACGTATTTGTGATTTTCGACGTTTAAAATCGCACGTACGATCACGAAGGCGGTCGATCAACAGAACTCTGCGCGAAAAATGACATTGCACGCAACCCGAACGGGTTATTACGATTCCGATTCGCGGAGCGCACCGATAACACGGTACGGTGCAAAACGATCAACAAGAATGTCGTGAATTCGTAAAAATCATACCGTAGTATTGACGGCCGTATCGAACCAGTTTCATAAATCTCTATATTATAACCGTTCGGGGAAAAAAAAAAATTCTTATTTTTATGATATTAGAGTATGTGCACACACGTTTACCGTTATCATAAAAAAAAAAAAACGCACATCGTTCGCGTTTCGATTATGCGAACTACGTATCCGTACGGACGGCGCATTCGTGTACACAAAGGTTTGCGCCAATTATCTCGCGGTAGTTTTGTGCAACACGCACGTCGCGGTAACGTACGGTTTGCTCCGGTGCAATTTTTTTTTTTTTTCAATAATTTACCGTTTTCGTTGTCAGTTTTGAACACTACAACGGACCGATATCGTGTCCCGTGCTGCGGGCGTGTCCGACGGTCTTTCTTCGCGCACGTGGACCGAACACAGCCGGAAAGAACGTGTCGCATTGACTCCGATACATTTGTTTTTCGAGTGACTGCCTACGGAAAACATAAGAGACGTTAATTAGACAAAACGGAAATCGTTCACGCATCGGTGTACATCGGTGGCATCTGCGTGCAATATTCACATAGCCACGAATCACGGTCGTGCTGTACGTTACACGTGCCCGATGGCCGGCGCGGACGCGCGTCGAAGCCAACCGTTGTCCGAATAATGATACCGCTAAACAATAATACTATTTACGCTTGCGGCGAACAGACCGATAACGCATCTCTAAAACAAATCGTCAAAAATGTTTTCGTTTTTCTGTCGGCGGTCAGCAACCGCGCGAATCGGTAGTTCGCGGAGTGCAACGATTTCGAAACGGCGAAATAGTCAATCAAAACAAGGAGGAACATTACACGTTGTTGTAATGGTTGTCGGCATGCGTCGAACCGGTTTTCGGAATTCGTATCGACCAGCTGTGATGATCCGCGCGACCAGGTCGACGGAACGCGGAAAGCATTTTTCGGAGGACTTTGAACGTACGAAATGGCAACGAAACGTACGCGTATCCGGGGCTCGTGAATCCGTCGGAAAATACGTTTCGACCCGACTCACGTCGACGAATCGGCAATATTGTTCTGTCGTTTCCGGTGGCAGCGTCAAAAGTTAGAAAACGAAGCGTATCGATTCGGCAGGAAACCTATGTTTATCCGAGGCAGTTGCCCAACACGCTTTCGGAGCGGTCCTCCGTATCGGCCACGTCATTTAGTCCATTTCGCTGCGGAATGTCCGGATCGCATATGATTTTTTTTTTGCCCAACAACTTCGTAAAAAAAAACCATCTCGGTGCCACCGATCCTTCGTACAACATGGGCTGTAAAGACTGCGCAGTGAATAACCGGTTTACCTCTCTTCGGCGCGCATCTCTTCGCCGGGTCACAATGTAATACGTGTGTATACGTACGTAGCACAATAACATAATATATTTCTCGTCCACAATATTGTCACACACAATGGGCACACGATGTATACCTGACAGCCCGCAGCGGCGGCAGTGGCCTTCTGCAGCAGCAACACAACACATGACGTTTCCTCCTCGGACCTTCGTCATCCTTTCATTCTCTCTCTCTCACTCTCTCTCCTTCTCTGCCACACACTGCAGCGCACCACGTCGTTTACTCCTACCGCAGATGCGTATACTGTCTGTGTGTATACGTGTTATTAATATTATGTGTACACGGCAGGCATAATACGTTAGCAGCAGACAAACTGTCTACCGAAGCAACACGGTGTATCCAAATATGTACCTATATACCACTATACGTTTATGAAGCACCAGACCTTTCTGCAGGAATACGTTGTGTTTTCACGGTTCGTTTCACTTGCACGACGTCGAAAAATCGTTCAATACCAGGCTTACGGTTGCGTAATGGCGGTACAAAAAAAAAAACATAAAAATATTTCGGGGAGGGTTTTAAGGCTTTCCAATGGCTACGATAACAACAATTATTAATAACAAATAACGAATGACGACGGGAAACGGTACTTCGAACTATCTTTTAGTGTAATATATTTCGTTGATGGACAAAAACTACAGATCATGACGCGCGGCTATGCAAAATAGATATGTACATTTTTTTTTACATCAGTGCGGTGTGTAATGCGATTCGAATACGCGGTTTTGATATCCGCCGAACGCATGCCAAGAGCTTTGCATCTATACGACGATAGATCATAAAATTACTAGCAACGGCGTTCGTCGACGGAAAGAACGTGTGTGTTTGGTTTCACTTGCAGCCGAATTAGTTTCGACGATTAACCGGCGACGTTTCGTTTGACAACGGCATTTACGTATGCGCGTATGTAAAAATGAAAAAACACTTTGGAAAACGTTCAAAACCGACCGAGTTCATGATCATTTCGCTCGGTGCGCTTAATTTTTAAAACATCGCCAATTCGAACCGTGAATAATTCCAACGGACGGTACACGTTATTATTACACTGCGTTATGTACATCGTAACCCGTACAATAGATGTACCGGATTTAACGGTTTTGTCGTCGTCGTACATTAACCGGCCGAATGTTTCCCACCTTTGTTCAGAGTCCTACGGACACAATAAACACCGGTCACTTCGTGATCATATCGACAAACGCGTGCGTACGGTTCAACGAGTGTTTGCGCATAAGATTAATACGGCGTATTTGCACGGTTTACCGGGGTACTACCCCGTCGAAGGAGTTCGGCCCGTTCGGTGCTGATAACGCGGAATACGACCAGTACAAGTAGAACTTCGAAATCGGATAGCAGTTACTAAAGCCGCGCATACACTAAACCCGAACCGGCCGAACCGACCGAACCGAAAAAAATCAAAATGCCGATTTTATATGTGAGTGCATACACTTGTACCGAACCGATAACCCGTAACGAAATTCGGGTCGGTTCGGATTTCAACCGTTCAAACAAGTTTGAATTTTTCGGCCGAAAATTAGTGGTACTATTCTATGTATAGGTCCTACCTCTTGATTTGAGACGTTGATAATAAATTAAATATTGTGGTCATATCACATTTGGTGTTTTAATAACATCGTTGTGTACCTATTACTTAGTACCTACAATGTCCTAGTATTAAGTACTTTAGATATATCTTAAATCGTGATATTTTAGTATATATGTTTTGAAAACGTGCGTTTTATCTACAATTTTATCGACCGTTTCACATTGGTTTTTAGATAATGTAGTCGTACTAACTCGTAAGTATTATAGTAGTTGTAAATACATCGCACGTAAGAGTTGCACACCATGCACTGCATTCGTCAACTGTCGAAAACTGATTGTAGAAAATACGATACGTGGTTTACTCTAGTTATTATCATAAGTCACGACATAATATGATTATTTAATTATCTAATTAGCTATTAACTTTGTTTTCGGAACGAAAATTCGGGGACACTCAATGCAGCTATACCCGAAAAAATTCGGACCGAATATTTTTCGGTTCGGTCGGTCCGGCCGGTTCGGGTCTAGTGTATGCGCGGCTTAAGGCACACCGAACGCGCCCAACTCGACCCACAAACGGACGTCAAACTGTTGCCGACGAATCGAATGATGTCGCACGGCCGTGTTGCGATATTCGATATTCGGCGAACGAGTCGGTCGACGTGAAAAATCACGTCCCGTCGCAGCAGGTCCGAAATACCGTCTACAATACGAGATCGACGCATGTACGCTGCATTTCCGCGTTCGAACGGTCATCGCTTTTAGTCACGACGTTAAAATGTACGTTTTTCAACGCTCGTCATCATCTGCGTTTGCGAGAAAAGTATCGACTGTTTTGCAAGACGCGACCGACGACACAACTGCTCCGAGAGCAGTGCTGCGCGACAATTCGCCGCGACACATGACGATACCAATTGAAATAATATTGTCAGTAGGAGGCGCTTTTTCCGGTTCGTGTTTATGAAACGGATTTTTTCTCCAGACATCCTTCTCCAAGCATGTTGTTATTTTTTAAACGTCTGTTAATTAATGTTTCGTAAAAACCTTCAGTATCACAATATTCGAACATGTTATCTGTTTCCTTTTTTTTTTTTCGACTGTAGATGGGAAAATATAAAATCTTCCTTCATATTCTTTATCCAACGTCAAAATAATAATCACCGTGCACCGAGATGAAGTGGTGAATAAAAAAAAAAAAAAAATTTGTCGTCTCCCTCGCAATAACGCACCGAAGGTCGTACGGGATATTGAAAACCTTTTGCCCCCCCCTCACCAAATAATCGTGGAGGACACAATGAGTCTCAGGCGGCGGTCGATCTTCCGTGGCGGCCGAATGCATTCCGCGACCGGCGGCATTGTACTCGGTTCGTACGCACTGAACTGGTTCCCTCTCACCCTCCCGCGCGCGACGGCCGGGGACGACCGACGAGGCCAGGCGCACACAACCACCTGGCGATACACCCTGCACGTCGCGATTTTGCCGAGGGGTGGACCAACATCCTTTTTCGTCGTCCCGAACCGTCCCACCCTCCTCCCGCGACGTTTTTTCCCCTTGATTTTTTTTTTTGAGTATATTTCCGTCTTCCCGTCCGCCCTCCCACGCAAACGTGTTAATCACCGCGCGGTTATCGGACGACAACCACCGCCGTAATATTATTATCGTGTTGAACGTTTTTTTTTTTTTTTTTTACGCGCACGTACACACGCGTGTATCATGTTGTGTAGCCGCTGCCGCATGTAATACTGTTTGTAACTTCCTACCCCTCGACTCGTTTACGGCGACCCTTCGCGTGCACAAGAAATTAAAAACACACCGCCGCGTCACCAGACCGATCCGCAACGCGCGTATTCGTCTCCCTAATCCGCGTCCGATCGCGTCTACTCCGCAGCCAATGCACCATCCTACCGGCTTGAACGTAATGTTGCGATTATTTCGTTGCTAATCGGACGCGGACCGCTCGTCAAAGCCGCTGAAACGACCCTGTTTACCGTCCACGGACGCTGTAAGGTTTTGGGTGCTGATTCAATATGCGCTCTACCCACAAGTTTCTGATTCGGTATGCGCTCTGCAGTCTACATAGATCGTTTTGAATGGGTTTTATTTTATATTTTTCATGTTTTTTTATATTATTTTATTTATGATTCTTCACAGACAATTGTCTGAGTCAGTTATTTTATATTTTATATTGTTATTTATGATTCGATTTGCACTCTACCGAAATGTGTGACTTTGACTGATATCAAAAACGATCTGAATGTCTTCTAACATGGCGAGAAAAAGGTACCGACTGTCTTGACGGTAAAGTCGCCAGCAATAGTAATCAAGGTAGGACTGCAAACGAATAAGAGGAACGACTCTCATTTTTTCAATAATTTAATTTTGACGTCCAACCATGACCTCTCAATGTTTTGAGTGTGGGCTCCTGTATTTGCATCGACATACGACATTCGATGATTTACCGTCTTGTGTGCAAACCTCGGTTTGTGAGACACCTATATGCAGTCGACTGAGTGAAAACCGAGGCAGATAACACATAATATGCAATTATACAGTAATTGCAGTCTAATATCCGTGTACCGAACGTAGACCGAGTGTAGAACGCCAAAACCGGTAGAACGCATATCGGATTAGCATCGGATTTTGGCGGGCGAGAGGGTTACGTATTTTTTTTTTCAAAACGGCATTCGACCCGCAATAAACACCTTACGAAGACACGCGTTGTAATCGATGGTGGTGTAAGACTAGCAGGTACGGCGAGAGCGAACGCGAGTGTCCGATTCAAAGTATACCGGATCGGTGCGGGAAAAAACCGTACCTACCGGAATCATTTTAAACAGCTCCGTAAACGCCTGGAATGTTGTTTAGCAAGCAAATCTGTTGCGTCTTCCGGTGTCGCGCGTAATCCAATCCCGCTGATTGCACTTCGCGTTCGTACATCATGTAACGACGTTCGTCCGGAACGTGAACGTTGCAGATCCAAACCCAATTTTACGATCCGGATGCGATACCGATGTCGTGGAGGGAATGGAGGGAAAAACGTTACTCGTGCACAAATCGTTCTGATGTAGGTCAGCTGTACAACGCACTACAACCGCATTGTGGAACGTCACATGATCCGATAGAATATATAGATTTATTATCGTGCAATAAGTATTTGATCGAACGCTGCAAATGCTTTGCCACGGAAAACACACGATCTTCGGAATCGTTTGGACGAAATGACAGAACAACGGCGGTCGTGCCATTGAATTGAACCGTTGACTTGGTAGAAAAATTCTCAAAAAAGATAAATAACGATGCATATTATTCAACGACATAATAATTATGAATAAGTAGAGCATGTTCCTCGCGGTATTAGTAACACAAACGGTATTTATCAGAGAAGTGGTAAATGACAACAAAAAAAAAAAAAAAAACGAACCCGTTCTACCGTGTCTTTATTGTTCACGATAAATCTATTTTTTTATTTAAACAAATTTACTCATCGTTTTATTTTTTTTTCTACCAAACAAGCTCCTTATAACAGTGCTATTATTGTTAAGTACTTTAAACGAAGGCGATTTGTTATTGCGACGTGTGTGCCAATGCGTTCACAAACAATAACAAAACGTAACGATAAAATGGTTAAATTAAAAAAAAAAAAAAAAATGTATACATTTATCGTTTCGATTACTACGAGTTTCATTCGCTTTATTCGCGTTTCGGACGGGAAACTGCGCGCGTGTCGTTTCACATTTAAGAACAATACCGAACAGACCGCGGCGGCAGATTTAAAAACCGTAAATTTCTATAAACGTCGGTGGCATCGTGTTAGTTGCACCGCGTCAAAACCCCGTTGATCCACCGCGGTCACGAAGCGTATTACGCGCACAACATGTTTACCAGATAATAATGATTTATTATTGATATCATCCTATCCGGAGCGCGCATGCGCGTGTAGCGCGTACACGTATACTATTTACAACCTGCGGTTTTGAATCACAGTGTATATCATACGTATAGGAACTAGGACTAAAAAAAAAAAAAAAATAAAATAAAGTAATATCGAACGAATTACGTAATTCGATTGTTGTTCGGTTTTACCTTCCATACAACTGCGTTCACGGTTGAAGTGTTCGGCGAAGAAAGAGCGTATAAATACGTTTCCCTCCGGTCCCCTTTATATAGAAATCGGTCCCAAAAGGTCGGTAAACCATGCGCCGCCGCCATCACCGACTACCGCCGCCGGTGGAAAATGCATTGCAGTCTACTAAAAATAATTATTTGAAATCACATATGCGGCGCGCGCGTCTTCTCTGTATATTATTAAATGCGTTGCGAGTACGCGCGGCCGCTTCTCCTCTTTCGCACCGGAACAACAGCGCGACATCATCGTCGTCGCAGAGAGAAAGTATATAAAAAAAAAAAAAATAATAATACGCGCTCGCGTTTCTTTCATTTTTCACACAAATAATATTGTATTTTATTTTTTTTTTTTACAGACGGGCTCGTGCGAATTCGACTGCAAATGTACACCGACAAACGTGTTTGTACTCCCACACACGCGTACACGACGGACTAAGAGAATACGATCTGTTTGAATGTACCGCTGTGTGTGTGTGATTTTTTTTTTTTGGGGGGGGGGGGGGCAAAGAAGACTATTATTCGATCGTCAAAATAAACTTCGGTATTCTAAGCGCACGAAACCTCATATTGCGCGATAATCGAAAAACGTGTAATAATAAACCATTAAAAGAGTAATTATCGAATTATATACGTGCACGGGCAGAGATACTATTATGATTAATACCCATTAGCTGACCGTTGAACTGTATAACATGTACGATCGAAGACGATTACATTTTTTTTTGTTCAAACAAAGCCATAAAAAGAGTATTGTTACATACGATTATGTAATTAGCGCATAAATACGTAACGAATGAAAATGTTTTTGACGCGAGTCATTTTACGTATTCGTCGAACACTGGAGGTACTCGAAAAATTAATATCGTCTTCGGTATCCATCGGATGTACCTCCTCCGCCCTGTCACCCGTGTGCAAAAATTGAATCGAATAACAGGTAGGTACCGCGCGTGCGAAACTTTCACCGTAAAATATAATCACGTGTTGTTAAATCGTTTACAGCTGGTTATTATTGAAATCGTTGCGACCGTAGAAAATACGGTGTTTACCATGCGCTTTCAATACATTCGAATCGTCATTCGCTCAATTATACAATACGGTTTACGGGGGGAGAGAGAGTGAGAGAGAGAGAGAGAGAGAGTGTGAGAGAGAGAGAGAGAGAGAGAGAGAGAGAGAGGAAAAAAAAAGTAAATCAACTCTTTAAACGAAATCAACCCTTTTTGGTAACGCTATTTAAATTGGCCGGTTTGTTTTCCTTTAAATATGTTTAGGCGACGGGCGGCAGTTGGGCGAGTCGCGTTATAGCGGAAAGGGTCGCAGAGGTGCGGGAACGAGACGTATTTGTAAAGGGTAAGAACATAAAACGTATACCGCACGGCGCGTCCGCCCGCAGTCCGTCCACCGGTACAGACTAACGTGTAATATAATTTATGTTTCGTCTAGGGTGAGTGGGGCGCAAAGCAATTATTTTCTTATCGGATCGTTGTGCCTTGCTCGTCAGACCTACGAGACGTTTCCCGAGGAAAAATTCGTCGCCGCCACCACCGCGGTTTCGGCGGAACACATTGCACGAACGATAGCTTTTCGGATAATTATTTCGTCGTCGTCGTCGGACTTGCCGATCGCGGCAGTGGAAGTGAAACGATTTACCGCCGTGGTCGTCACTAACCACCGTCAGGTTAAATCGTACGGGTGCGCACGCGCGTCCGATCGACGAAAACGCGTAAAACCGTCTCCGCAACACCTACGGAAACAAGAATACCGATATTAAGGAATTAAGTAATCACTCGTGTTTTTTTTTTTTTTTTGTTATGAAATAATTTTTTTTCGCGACTTTTGGCCCGCGTCGACGTGTTCGAATCCATGTGCAGGTCGTACGCTTATCGTTTATTGTAATAACGTGTACGGAGTACGTACAACGAAAACTGGATGGAGAAATAATGAGAAAAAATACACTCGACGTCGAAGTACTGCACTAGGTTTACGTACACACAATCGATACGAATTTTATCGTACACAACTGCTCCACCGTACGTGTCTGCTTGTGCGTGTGTGTGCATGTGTATTTGCTTGTATGTGTGTGTACGTATACGTATAGAAGTTTTCCGTCTCTCTCTCTCTCTCTCTCTTTCTATGTATATAATATATCATATTATTATGTAGGTCGAGGTAAGAGGCGTAACGGACGAGAAAACCGAAAACTATGCTATTGCGTTACAGACTAACTGCACTACTATTGGAAATCATTAACTTCGCGTTCCGTCGCGACAACGAAAACATATTATTGTACATAACAACCCGGGTAATAACCGTACCTATGCGTACGAACTGTACAACACAACGTCGGTTTTCACCCCTCGAAGGATTACTCGAACACGGGCCGCTGCGCACGGTTTAATTATTTAAAACAGGTACCGAGTCCTTGCATCAATCCGGCCGGCGAAGTGGATGTTACTGCGGTTCAACGGCATCGTCGACTGCGAACGGGAACCGTTGACAGGAGCGGAAAAACAAATCCTAATCTGCATAGTATAGTCGTTATTTTAATGCAATTGGTTAGTACAATTGATATCTATTGTATATATATTTTTTTTTTACTAATTCCCCGAGCAAACCGTTAGCATAGTTTCAGGTTTTGAGCTAAGCAAGTAATGTATTGATTTTAGGAAAACATTTTGGTTTTCTTTCGAACGGTACAGAGGACTGCTTCAAAAGTTTCTCGTGGTATCGGTTATTTCGTTGAAACGAGTAAACGCCAAAGAGCGATACTGAGATATTATAATAAAAATATTTGACTCGATCTAGGTTAAACCATCATACGATTCTTGTATTTAAATGAAAAAATTCATATTGGTTCAAAGCCCCTATAGGCCTGAAATATGAACGATGTGAAATCGTTTGCTTTTTAAATATGCTATATTTTAAATAACATATACACGTACATAACGACCGGCATTTTTCCAGGAGCTTGTAATTTATATCGATACAATGCTTGATATCACGAATAGTTAGTATATCAACGTTTTACGTTTCAATACTTGCAGTCTTAACAAAAGAATACTAAACTATATAATATAATATATGCGAGACAACCGAATTGTTCGAATATTTTAAGATAAATTATTCAATATGAATATTACAAACGACCTTCGTCCTGAATCGTTTTTTGAATGCGATGATTCATAACTTATTCAAACGCGGTGCACGGCTTTACTTAAACCTAAAACCTCGCAGACCTTTATATTCAAAACTAGGCTTATGTCCCATTCTTCAAACGCCCGGCCACACCTATACATTTACCACATCCTGTCCGACGTACCAAGGACGCGTCAGAGTTATCAGAATCATCACAGTTTTGTCGATTATATTTTATATTTTTTCCGAACATGAGGTCTTCGTGCATCGCATTACATCATGATAATTGCTAGGACTAACGAATTTCGACTATTACCCGGAGTAGAATGTAATGCACAATAATTGTACACAACAAATTATTTGTTTCTACGCGCAGTGACCGGACTGTTTGTCCAACATTTCTTCCGGTGCGCGAGATGTTCGAACGTTTAGTTTTACGGAATATTTGTTCGGCTGACTACACTGTTTCATTAATGTTTGTGATCCTGAAGTAACTTTTTTCGGAAGATTTTGGACACATTAATGTGAGTTTGTATTTGTCCAATAGAGAGCTACGTTTCGAACGGTTTCTTATTATTCCAGTGTGATTTGCAGATGCAGAGTGCACCTCCTCAGATCGGTGTACGTGATTTTTGTCCGAACGTATATCGTTTTCCACCGATTCATTTTCGTCGTATTCGGCAATGGTAACTTTTACGGAACACGATTGCATTATTGTGCTCGTCTTGATTTTTTTTTTTTTTTCGGCGTCATTGAGATTTCGGGGATGTGCTCGTAGAACGCGTGAGATCCATGATTCACAAATACGCTGTACGATTACGGTCCGAAAACGAAATCGGTAAAAACACGACCGAAATGTCCATATTTTTTTTCTCTTGTACACGAGGCGAGAACGAAGCCTAATGATATTCACACGCGGTAAGCCAAAATATTTTCCACACACACACGTACGCAACGGTATATTCGTAGACGTGTGTAATACGTTACGAATTTAGATCACTGTACGACGACGGTGGTGCGTTGACTGCACGCGAGAGGGGATGGGACGGTGAAAAGTAGAAATGCCGATGTGGAGGAGGGGGCGGGGGAGAAGGAGAAGAGGATAATGATATTGTGTTCGCTATATGGTTACGGCGGTAAGCGGAACGTGTTTCTGTGTGTTGGCTCGCGTGTAATAGTTATTACAACGACCGCGCGCTGAAGCCGCCGCCGCCGCCGCCACCTTGTCCTGTAGTCGGATGTGTAATGAGCCGAACGCCGCCCGCACGTATACATTATAATTTTCGTGTATCGTTTTTTTTTATTCGTATGTATATTGTAATATTGTTTCGTTTTCACTCGTTTCTCGTTGTCCATTCGCACGCGTTAAATATTGTTATTATAATATTCTCGTCGGAAGTATCACGATATCGTTGCACGCACGCGCACGCACGATACCGGAGTGGTGACGATTGATTGCGGTCGATCCTGAGTAGATATCACGCGCGCGGTATTGTAGTGATCAAACAGTTACCAAAGGCGTTTCCTACCCCCCTGCCGCCGACGGTACCGGTCTTCGATAACACAACGCGTATCGCGGTAGCCCGACCCTGTGAGGGTTTGAAGACGGCGTGTCCAATGGTCTCTGCGCACCCTACTGTCGGTAGGGAGTTTTTTTTTCTCTCTGCCGTTTCACCGTAATTCTCGTAGATTATTGGATTTCGTAGCGCGTGGTCCGCCCGGTGTTCTTTTCCCCCTTCGAAACTTGTTTTATCCGCAAACCACGTTTTCGGGACGGCGGAACAGGCGCAGTCCTAAGGGCAGGTAATAGGCAATGTAATACGACGTACGTCTGTAGAGAGGTTTGTTTTTTCAGTTCGCTAAACGGCTCACGAGGAAATGACGGTAAGGATATCGTACGCACGTGTACGAGTGCCGACGTGCATCAATTTTTCGGAATGGTTTCCGATAATTTTGTCGTGTAAAAATGCACAAACAATAACATAAAAAAACCGTACTCCGACGAACGGAACGAGACCAGTACACGAGTACGCTCGTACAGCGAATTCAACCGGAATCGCTGACCCGACTGTTTTAATTTATATTTTTATCCTTCTGCTCTTGACGTGCTCGCCACCCCCTTACCATGCCACCGGTCCCTTGCTCCTTTCCACGGTCGCGCAACAAAACGAATCACGGCTATTACGTTACGTGCGCTCGGCGCAAACCGCGAGTTGCTGCCGCAGTTTATAAACGGTTCCGAATAGAATTCAGTGTGTCATTATTAAACCGCATAAATATCTCGTCCGAGAAATATTCATCGGCCGGCGGCGGCGGCGTCGAATCGAAACCAGATCATAATAGAAGTCACGCGATAACTCGTGCGGCCATCGTTGCAAACAAATCGACCAGTTTTATCATATTATTTGCATCCTAATCCAATTATACGATTATGCTCTGTCCGTCCGTTCGCGTTATTCCATCGAATTAATTCCCTTGTATTATTATTACGTTATGTTATGAGCGCACGGTCTCGTTTTCGAACGGTTAATAAAATAATTATACGCGTCATTGAAACGTCTACAAATACGCGCAGACGCGCGCGCACACGTCGCAAATGTTTGCGTTTCAGTCGTATATTAACGCTCCGGGTTACATACGTATTATGTTATGTGGTTATTTTTTTCCTCTTTATTTCCTTTTTTTTATGCGCTACGCTGAGCGCACGCTCACGCGTTTCAAAGTTTCTTCACCGAACGAAAGCTAAACTCCTTTCGGCTACGTCCAACAAAATTCCATTTTCCTTTTTTTTTTTTTATTATTATTATTTTTTTTTTTTTGTATATATATTTAAATATATAATTTGATTATAATAATGTATAAACGTATAAATATAGTGTAAACATTAAAAACGCACCTGACACCTATAATAGAATGTATTATGTGAATAAATTCCAATTGTGTTTATATGTTCACCGCGAGTCGTTGGAATAAAATACAAAATCTTGCGAAACAATCGCTCTGATAATGGTCAATATTATATAACATCAATAGGATTCGACCTTAAAGTCTGTCAGAGTAATAAGAATAATAGTGCGACATAGGTAATAACTTGAACGCTGTGGGAAATAAACCTACACGCGAGTATATTATTATTATTCCTCCTTTTCAATCTATACTGATATAAAGAAAATCTTTCAGAACATTCTATCGGGTTTTGTGAAGACATAAAATAACTCTCGTTTTTACCCTAATGTATAGCCCTCCTTGGGGTATTATTTTTGGTGTTCGTTCGACAAAAGAAAGACAGCAAGCATCCACCTTCGCGAGACACCGAACAATGTTCTATTCGTGATTGGAATATTTTTAACTGCTAGAGGAAAAAAAATAACGTACAGACGTAATTTTTTTTCCTCGGAAATCGACGTGAAATGGACCGATATTTCTCCGAGAACGCTTGTATTATACGGGTTTTCAATTTTGAAAAATATTGTACATAAATAAGCTACTAGGGACCAATAAGCTTTCCATCGTTTTCCAACAACACGTTTGATGTTGACATTTCGCACAGGATCATAATTATTCAACGATAATAAGTGCGTACGTGATCGATAATTATATGTAATGGAAACGTATTGGCAACAGGTCGCCTCAGCAATTAGATAAAAACCGATAGCAATTTTTTTCTCTAAAATCATTCCTCGTGACATATCGCGTGCACAAAGCAAGCGTGATCGTTTCGAGATCGAAACATCGAAATGCTACGCAGGTGCGGCAACCAAATGAACGATTTATTTGATCGAAATCACAAACACGGTTGGTGCGCAGTTACTGACCGAACCGACCGATTGTATGTCGTGTACAATATTGTGTTACACAGCGTATCGCGTACGGTCACACGAAACGCTGCCGCAACCGTCTAACCCAGATGAGAACCGCGGACGACGACGAGATAGATAAAAAATACTCAACGTCGGTCGAATATTGTTCAAAAAACACTCCGCAAACGATATAGTGGATTATCATGTGTGATGTAATATATGAGCAAATTTTTATCATTATGTCGTCACCACACGACCGCGCGAGAGACTATATGAATAGATATTATTATCTCTACACGGACAGCGATTACCCTCGGTAACGTTGTAATACCGTACGCATAGGCGTGCGCGACTTGCATTTCAGCGGGTGCCCATAAAACGTTTTTGGGGCCATACTTTTTAACGAAACGTGTATATTCGTAACGCGCAAACGATTTTAAATTAACTGATTTTTCTGACGCGTCTTCTCCGATCCGGAGCATCCGAGTTGGGTCCCAAGTACTAGGGGCTAATGGCAGGTAGTGTACTACATAGTTGGGTCTATATTAGTTGGAATTATTTTAGGTATTACACTAGTTCCTGAATATTTTTTGGTAAGTACTACATTATACTAACATTTTCCTTCCCATTTTATCAAATTTAGGATTGCCTATGATCTATTTAGACCACAGGTGTGTTTAAAAATGTTTTTATAGTTTTTTTTTTGTTTTAAGTTTCTTTTCCATAAAATATAAATTACTACAATTGTTTTCGTAAAAATATTAAAAATATTAAAAAATTAAGTATAAAAATACATTATATTATAGCCATGTAGGTAAATTAAAAAATGTTAAAAATGTTAAAATCATATAATGTAAATAAAAATTAATGGAAAAGAAACTAAAAAACAAAAAAAAAAGTATAAAAAATATTTTTAACCATACCTGAATAGATCATAGACAGTTCTAAGTCTGTTAAAATGGGAAGGAAAATGTTAGTATAATGTAGTACTTATCAAAAAATATTCAGGAACTAGTGTCATACCTATAAAAGTCCGGGACCCAACTAGTGTAGAAATTTTAAATTCGGGACCCAATTCGGATACAGCCCTCCGATCGATTCACATTTTTCCAGTCAGTCGAAGCTGTGCGCACTCGAACCGCTGTCGTTACGCCGCGACGTTCGGGATCGCTCCCACCTCCAACTTCGTAAATCACCGGATCCCTGCGCTATAAGATTCGTCGTCGACCGACGATCTCCCGGTTCGAAAACCGTTCCGAGGCCGGGTCAACAGTCGCAGACGTGCGACAACCGTTGCGGTGCAACGCGGTCGACGCACCAAATCGCACGTGCACCCGGCCGTCGTTACGCGTTGTCCCGCGACAAATTATCACGTGCAACGCGCGACACGTCCGTTCGTACGCCGCCGGGCGGTCATCGTTCGTTGGCGTCCCTCGAAACGCGCGCGCTTTCGACATTTTCGGGCTTGTTTTGTTCGAACGCACGATAAAAAACTTTGCCGTCAACTTTCTGTCGATCCCGTTTCGGTTTATTCGTCGAGCCGTGTCCGCGTGCGATCCGTGCGCCGAAATTCGATGTGCCGCGCCGACAAACTGCACTCGATTGTTGCTCGCACGGTTGGGTTAACGCGTTCCGGTGTTGTTGCGTTACAGCTGCCGGACATCGATCGATTCGAACCAAGAGGAGAGAGAAAAACCTCGTCCACGCAGGAGAGTTTGGGCGCGGACCGGGACAACATGAAAACGTGACGTTGCGGTGTAGCACTGCGGCCCGCGAACCCTTCGGAACGAAATCTCGCAGACGAATGATTGTCCGCGCCGATACGGTGCAAATGTCTTGCGGTTTCTCGTGTGCATTCGAGGTCAGCCAGAGGGTAGGGCAGGGAGGGCTAGAGCCCCGGGGCCCGTCGTTTCGGCCTTGTACACAATGTTTTTGTTGTACCAAAGCATGTAAAAGTGGTCTCGATGCGTCTTGGTCAAACAACTGCAGAGGGGGCCCGGAACCCCCGCAGCTTCGGGGCCCTTAGATGTTCTCGCCGATCCTGTGTGTACCTGGACGGAACCGTCGCGGCCGATGTTCGACGGAATGAAATGCCAACGGAAAGATATTTAAAAAAGGAACGTATACATTAAAACGGGGGCGAAACGTTCAGTTTCGGGAAATTGGCTCGGACCCAACCGACAGCGGATCACTGCAGCAGTCGATGGACATCGATTTATGTAGACGCGTGCGCGTACGGGCCGAGACGAAAAGCGCATCGTTACACATTGCCGCTGTTCATTTTGTTATTTTTAAATCCTAGAAATTCGTTTTCGACGACATGTTGTACGTACACTCGTCTAAATAGAACGTAATAATTGGCGTACAATTGAAATCGTTACGAAGACTTGAGATTATTGTTATTTTTATTATTTTTTTCAATAATTTTAATTCACAATCATTGTAATTATTACGAGTTGCATGCGATGTTCGGATCAATTTTTTTTTCCAATTAACTGCTTCACGCCAGGTTTCGATGAGATGTAGTACGGTAACAAAAGAAAAAAAAAAAAATATAGTAATTCAATTCGCATACAACTTACTACTATTAATACTATAATACTATTCGTATTTAACAGTCGATAAAGCCGTGCGCACCAGAGTTTAATAAAATAATATCTGGTGCGACCGCGTGTACGATAATTAACAATGTTGTTAATCATTTCTTAGCTCTTAAATGTTTCCTCGACTCGATAAGTGTTTTAGAGCGCATTAAAATGTAATCGCGCATCGTAATAATGTGCCGTTTTGAGTGTATCTGAAAAGTCAAACCTTTAACATATTTACATGCTTCCTCAAATCCGCGGAATGACCGTAGGTTTAATAAAATCAAATAAAAATAAACGTCAACGAATCGCCCGGTGTTATTAAAAGTGTCGGACGGTGTAGTATGTTTAATCAATGCAATGTATTTATAATATTTAGGTATCGACCGTTGATGTTTTTATACAATATCGAAAATATTATTCGCAATTTTTCACACGCTATTATTCAAAACGCAGTGTTCGAATAACGTTTTTTGTTGAGAAATGTTGCGCGTTCAGAATCGTCGTGAAACATATATTGATTAAAGAACGACAATGTATTTATTCAAGACTTTTAATAATGAAATAAATACATCAAAAATGTAGTTTTAAATGAACTCGGACGAATTCTGTCTGAAAAATTGACCTTGGTCCTAAAATAAACGGCTATATCTACTTACCGCTCTCTGGTTCAGCGAATATTTGTGGTTTGAACGTGTACGACTGAAGCAATTTTGCAAACGCTACAACAGTATCAGTGTAATAATAATAATTATAATAATAATACGGGTTCATATAAAAAACAAACATGAACAAAAAAAAAATCGTCAAGTGAGATAATTGTATATAGTATATTGCTTCTATTAAACAAAACTCATTACAATAGTCTGTACAAATATTTTAAGTGTTTACTATTATAATATGCTTACTGAGATGTATAAAATATCGTATGTACAGCGATGCCAATCGCAAGTATCTAATTAAAGTTTTCGAATAAATTCTTAAACAACGCAACTGTTAATGGTTTCGATTAAAATATAAAACTACTCTTGTGTGTATAATTTAGGTGATCGTTATATTGATCAATGATCTGTCAAAAGTCGAAGTAGGATATTTATGTTTATGCAGTGAAATATTGCATCCACCGTGCACGGTATGGACATAGTGATCTTTACTGAACCTTATATTAAAGATAACGTACATATACATATAAATTATATTATTTTACACAGAGTGATTATTGTCCAACTCGAGACCGTGAAGAAAAACTGAATAGAAATTATTACAATACTGTGTATTATTAAAAACAATATACTCACAATAATTATAAAATAAAAACCTGGGTTGATGGATTACACAAAGAGAATACGGCTTTGAAGGGATGTATTGTTTAGTATTGCCGCGACGTCGTAAGAGTTAATGCGGTATATATAATGTCTTAAAGTGGAGAAGGGGGAGCGGGTTAAGAGTAGAACGTAATCGGGCATCGGGGTAGGTGAGCAAAGTCACAGATAAATTCATTGTTGTGGTGTACGCAAAAGGGTGAATCGTTAAATGAAAGTTTATAAGCGTGATAGGGAAGAAGATTATGTAACCTAATCTTAAGCTGGAAAATTAAGTAATTTGTTTGTAATGCTTTATTATTTTCGTTTTTTTTTTTTTGCTGCTTCAAAAACAGTGAGTTTATACCATAAGAAAAAATAACCGAAACAACCAGTGTGTTATTTGTTGTTTCCGTTTTTATTATTATTTTTATTTATGTTTTATGCGTGTTATATTTTAAAACGAAAATATTGTTTTGTCCTTTTTTTTTTTTTTGTGGTAAACGAGTTTTATTAATATTATTTAAATATGTATACGTATATCATATCGTATACCATAAGAGTGTGTACCCATAAAAAAAGTACAATACCTACTTTTTTTTTTTTATTTGTGTCCCACACTCACGAGTACAAATTTAAAAGTAGTACCTATGTCATGTTTGATGTCAAAAATATTATAAAACTTCGCAGACTTCAAAAACTACTTATTTCTGTTCACGGAAACAATATTTTTCCGGTTGTGTATCGTGTGTTGTTTGATTTTAAAATTTTTTTTGTACGTTTTTACACTATAATTACTACTTTACATATATGCGTAATACTATTTTTCGTGTCCTTAGCGAGTATTCAAATGTATGCAAATATTATTAAAAACAATTGAAACCGTAAAACCTATGAAAATATATAATGTATATGTTATTTGTGTAATAGATTAACATTCGTAAATATAATGAATTACATAACGTACATTAATCAAATACACAAAACATGAACCTTAAATACGATTTTTTAGTTTTCAAGAGTGTACAATAATTTGAATGACCAAAGTTTAAAGTCAACCGCTATAGCGTTTATAGATTATACATGTATGAACGATAACTGTGAAAATAAAATGTGATTTTAGTGAGAACATAAAAAAAAATATATATACATATAATACTAAACACGTATTATTTTTTCAGATCATTAATAAAAATGATTATTCCACGCCGCTACAACAAAACAAATTAGTATCTCACTGCACACATAATGCTGGTTAGAAAATAATGCCGGTCACACAATGACGTAATCTTATTTGATCTTTGGCGTTTACGAAGTGAAATAAAGAACAACATCGAGGATATTTACCGAAAATGCACTACCTCCTCGATGTTATTATTGCTACGGAACCGTATTCCAGTGCAGCGTACTGATAACGAAAATAACTTCATTATAAAACTATATAGTAGTATATTAACGAATGCAATTACATGTCCGAGACGCTTACAAATAATAAGTTTTATAGGTCTTTGTGTCGGATATTAATAAACGGATCGATAAAAACACTAGCGGTTTCCTCGTTCGTTTTTTCTGCAGCCAGATAAAACGTTACGTTTTCTGATAGAAACATTGTATTTTATTACAACTGCACGAAAAAAAAATTATATGTGTATTTTTTATTCGATCGACACATTATACAGTGCGTTGTACTAACTACGCTGTTCGCTGTTGTATTCAATACACTATTATAATGTCTACACACTTATATAATCGCTTTCGCGGAATAATTTTCACCGATAAGAAAACAGCGTGCAACGTTTGCAGTTGGCAGTTTTTCGGTCCGTATTGATTGCGCTTCAATTATCTGTTGCCTACATATGTACGTACGAAAATTATATTGCTTTTAATCGGATGTATGCATGTATGTACGACTTGTGGAATGCGTACCAAGAGAAACGATTACAATATATAGCATATACGCCACGAAGAAGGTCGACCGAACAAGAAAACATTTGTATTGAGTCGATATAATGTAATTATTGACTTTTAATTAATTTATAGAGATATACCCAACAGACAAATACCATTATATATATATTGAAAAACGTTCATTGTCCTCTGCGTGTGGACCGTTATCAGTGACGACGCGAATTTTTTTCTATACAAAGCAGTCAAGTAGTATCGCATTTCTTACGCCTACTCGTGTTCAAAAATATTTATTTATTTTTTTTTTTTTTTTAATCAAGGGTCCTAGAACCGGCTTATTAGGATATAATAATAATGCTAAAAAGCAACATTGAAATGAATGGAACCCATTTGGAAAAATTTTAACTCACCACTCGTAATATCAAGACAACCTAACCACCTATTTCGATCACGAAGCAGCGTTTTCAAAGAAAAGAAAACCTCGTCGTGCCGCCCGTACTGACAACAATAGAACGTTAATGCAGTATCATAAGTCCGGGGGTTGAGGGAGAGTGCGTACGCGAGGAGGGCTTTAGAGGTTCAAACCCGCCCGAAAATGCAGGAAAATTGTTAAACATGTTTTTATAAAGTGAAAGTGATTTCTAGTGCAGTGATTATGCGCGCCGATAAGTACGATAAAAATAACCGTACGGAGAATCCGAATCGGGAGTACGATCGGTGATCGGAAAAGTGTTAAAACACGATGCGATCACGGGTCGTTTTAACTGGTCTTTTACGCATTTCACGGTCGCGGCGGCAACGCGGATTACCGCGACAAACAATAAAAATACAAGTCGTAATTTACTTCCATACGTTTCTTTAACGCGCACTCCAACACGTGCATAGGAGGTTTACACACGTACATGTATCTCTATATCGTATAATGCACGTCGGATACACTTTGTAGAGGGTTTGGAGAGAGTGACAGAGGGAGAGAGAAAGATACAGACGGACAGAGAAAGAGAGGAACAAAAACCAGAAGATGAACACACGCGCGCACACATCGTGCAAGCCGCCGTTTAAACAGTGACTCCCACCTGCTCGGCGCCCGTTCCCTTTCCCCCACCACCTCTTGCACGCAATATTAAACCGAGTCGCCGGATGGGTGTACGTTGTTGTGCGAGAGCGACGGGGACAGAACGAGACCGGAAAAGGAGGTGAGGGTGCGACGGTGACGAAGGAGTGAAGAGAAAGAGAGAGTGAAAACCGACGGCGCGCAGTGTTGCGAGAGAGAGAACGCAGGAGACGCAGGAGAATGGCGCGCGGGCGTTATTCAATCGCGTATGCGCCGCTGCTGTTTCGTGTACGTCACCGGTTGCACTGCGCGTAGTATACTTACACACACGCGCGCGCGTAACATGATAATTATTAATAAAGACCGGATTTTGCATAAAACGCATGTTGTTATTTTCAACATTATGTACACGTAATCAATGAGTGTTCACAAATCTTTACTTGATTGATTAAATATCAAAATTTTTTACTGCATATTTTAGCATGTTCTGCATATTTTTGCATATTTTAAGAAAAAAAACGGTAAAAGTATACACCTAACAAACCGAAAAGGTGTTGAGTAAAAAAAATTTGAATATATGTATTATTGCTAAACTTCCATAGCTTGGCTGTACGAGTTTTATAGTGGAGACGTGGCTTTACCTATTTTATCTAATCTTGTTGATAAAATTCCCAAAACATCACATATAGGTATATAATTATAACGACTGCTACATTTATACAATTGTTGGTAAGAAATACGTTGTAGCCGAGTTAAACCATCAGCGCTGAGCGTTTCCATATGGGTACACAAGTATTGCTTTTTTTAAACACGTTTGGAGAAATTTGTATTGATATTGTTCATCTATTATTATTATTACATGCGTTTGCGTGTTATCTTCTCTTCATTTTGATATAATATTTAATAGTTAATTCATAAACAGTGTCTATTGAAGATATATTATTTCAACCAAAATTTTAAAACAAGCCGTTTTTTATTTTTCTGGTATTCGACTACAGCTCGTCAGTATAAACTATTATTATTCATAAATGGGTGATCAAATATTTACATCTTATATGTTCTTTTATTTGAATATTTTTTTCGATTTGTTATTTCTATGATTTCTATAATTTAATAAATTACCTTTTCATATTGCATATTTGCATCTCATTTTTTGCTTTTGAAAATTTTAATAAAATTAATAAATAATTAACACTGCAAAATTAAAATCAAATATAAAATTTAATAAAAATTGAAATTCTATTTTGCATGTTTTACATTTTTTTCTTCTTGCATACTTTTAGTGCATTTTTGCATGCATATTTTATAATTTAAAATGCATATAAATCCGGTCTTTAATTATTAGTAACATGTCGGACGGCAATGTCAACGTGCGTAATTATTGTCCGTCGTCTGTGCGCGCAAAGGTTTGCCATTTTTTTTTCACTCAATTTTTCACGTTAATCCTCAACTAATATCCGGCGATCTATTCGGCAATCGAAGTTGTGCCCATCCTTTTGAAAGTCGATCGTCAAGCGCGGTGCACGTTCCTTGCCGTATCCACCCGTAAACCCATTCTACGGTACGTATCCGTTTTACGTGACGGTAACCGTTTTCGCGGTTATGACATTATGACATTGTAAACATTTATTAGTTGCGCTCTCAGTCCGGAGTTTGGCTATTCCAAAGTCAGCACATCGTCGAAATATAAACACGTGTTTCGTTGACGCGTTGTGCACCGGAGGCGCTGCGGCAATACAAATTACTCTAGGAAAAACTGATATCACGACACAGCGCGTATTACATAATTTTTATCGGAAACTCGTCGATTAGAGAATCGTATCGCGAGTAGAAAAAAAATAAAATAGAAATAAACGAGAAGTAAACGTAAACGTTGTACACGGTGCTATACGATCGCTGCGAATTCGTTATTAGCTCTCGACGGTTATGAAAGATAATGTGTAATTTGTTTGATGTTTTTTTATTCTTTTCGCTCCAGCCGACCGTTGTTCATGGTTGCGAAGAGATCGTCAGGCGAAAACGGCACAATCCAATTACGCGAAATAATATTTTTATCGTGTTCCGGCGAACCGCGCACGCGTCTAGTGAATAAAATAATCGTCGGAATTAAAAAACCGTTGCGCAAGGTTGCTGTTTCGAAAACGAGACGAGCTGATAATAATATCGTCTGCCGTCGTTGAATGGGTTGCCGTTGTAGTCTGCGGTACAGCGTTATTTTTTCCACGTCGGCGTACCTATCGATGCTAATACGAAATTTATCAACTCGCCCGAACACACCGTATTTATATATATATACCACCGGAAATACGGTATCCGTCGAGAACGAAATGGTAAAAAAAAAAAAATCAATAACATTTTACGAGACCAACGTTATGATTCACTCGCGGATAAATACTGTTTTCACTACGCACCGTCGTCGTATTCGTTTGATGTCGTTACGCGCGCATGGTTTTACAATGTTGAAGGATTCAAAAATATTCTACACTTGCGCTCCTTATTTCACGTGTTCACGCGTTTTCGCGTTATCTCGTAGGATCAAGGTTCGATTTTTAAGACTCGTTGCTTGAAATCGACCGTGAATTTATAATACTATTAATAATACTATAATACGTGTACCCGTGAATAATTAAATTCGCGTAATTACGTCTTATGGTTTTTGCAATATACTCGTATGACAAAATTCTAGAATTCTTTAGTTGACAATCATTTCTTTTTGTACAGTGAATATGTTTTTATTGCGAAATAAGCAGTAAAGTTTAATAATTTACGTTTTCACCGACCACTTGAAATCATTCACGTGATTATGACTCCGATACGTGTTCACGTGTTTTGGCATTTATTAATTCACGTGTATTATACGTGTTTTATTCTGTTACGTAAAATAACGACCCCTAGTACATATATGCACAGATCTGTCCGTCGCAAAACGGTAGCAAAAGCAGCAAAAAACTTGAAACTGATTTTATTGAATATGATTTTAAATGTAACCAAAACATTTTGCCCGTAATGTGTGCTGTAGAAATAATAATGCGCCATTCGAATGTCGCATAATATTATCTAATTTCAGTTGTGTTCGTTCCGTTACGCTCACGTCACACAAATTGTTGCACATATAGTCTTATGCATAGTTTTAATTAAAAAAAAAAACTCTATACAGTCGTGTTTTGCTGAAAAACTGGTCGAAATGTAATATTTGAACTTATTGTTTGTGTACTCTCTTCCGACGTCTGTATGTTTCGCGTTCGTAAAAGAATACGTACAATAATACAGCATCGTGTGTGACGAGTATACAAATCTGTATATTACAGTGTTCATTGTTCGAAAACATTAAGCGGGCAATATCACAATGATTATCCGAAAATAAATATTATAATGGGGAAATTGTTTAAATTGTTGTGCGTGTACTCGTGTACACGAGCTGTAGACGCAGATAATTATCAAAATGTACGCATAATTATTTGTAGAACGGTGCGCAACACTCGGTAAAAATATGGGCCGGGCAAATAAAATATTTGGTAACGTAAAAATATGCATAACGTTTCGAGGCAAACGAAGTATTAAAATGTTTAATTTTTTTTTATCGC
The DNA here is from genome assembly GCF_003268045.1 of Sipha flava. NCBI lineage: Eukaryota > Metazoa > Arthropoda > Insecta > Hemiptera > Aphididae > Sipha > Sipha flava. The sequence goes on along the minus strand of NW_020272947.1, from coordinate 81,843 downwards.
GCTCATTGACATATATTGTAACTAATGAGATAATGACTGTTGTTTGGAAACACAGCACGTTTTTAGCTATTTATTTTATATTAACAGCGAGTATAGAACGTAATCATGAATATATAAACATATATATATATATATATATATACGAAAGAAAAAAAAGAATGTATGACGTTAGCCGCATTTTAATTTTTTTTTTAAACAAATATTCTCTTTGACGTAACTGGCAATAATAACAAGACGTACAGAATATTAATACGTACACATTTATATTTGTATATTTATTTGCGCATATTTCAAAAATATTGCGAAAACTGCTATAGCTTAGGTAAATATACCCGATGTTTGAGTTACAAAAAAAAACAAAAAAAAACACTGTCGTCTACTAAAATCCAATCGTTTTGATTCGGCGAGAAGATAACAGTAAATTTATGCACGCTCGCAACGATCTCAACAATTAACTCGTAATCAATTTTATCGAATATCAAACAATTTAAAGCGTTATTATACATAATTGCAGAGTGAATACACACTGTAGTAGCCAAACAGCATGCACGGCTTGTTTGATAATAAAATCACTCCGTATTATAACCCGTGTTGGATGCGGTATGATTTTTGAAATTGAAACAAAGAACCAAATATTTCGTTTACGTCCATCGATATCGGATTAGCATACCGGTGGGTCGCCTGCGCAATGCGGAACGCTATAAAAATATTATATACATGTGCGTGTGCGTGCGTGTGTGTGTGTGTGTGGTTATAATGTAACTACAGGTAAATTATACTCGCACAGGTACTACGTGTAACACGAATTGATTTATTGACGCGCCGCTTCGTTATATTTTTATAACAATGTATAGCAGTGATTCTCATCCTTTTCTCGTTCATGTCACATTTTGCCACTAGAATAAAACACCGCGTCACCCTAACATCAAAATAATAAATAATCATAACTGTGTATTTTAGAATAATTTTTGAAAAACAAAAAAAAAAATAATGATTTGTATGAAAACTGATGAGAAAGACACAAACTTAGAGGTACGCTATTTACATGACGGTTATGGCAATAATATGATTTTATTAAAATTAGTTGTTTTTTTTCCTTTTTCCTTTTCCCGTGGAGATTTCTTGTCACCCCTACGCTGCGTCCATGTCACCCCGGTTGAGAACCACTGATGTATGGAATGGAGAAACGTGAGCGATTTCCCTCGGACGTGGAATCGTAAACAGAGATCCGTGCCCCTCTCTTCGAACGCCCCCAAACGAATAGATCATTTTATAAAATATCACGAAATTGAATCGTTGACAAAAACGTACGTACCTGTTGATACGTTTTACGTAACGGGCGCGTAGGTAGTCCGTAAGTGCAGGTACGGTACAAGAATAATATAATGCCGTGTACGCACACAATTGCCCGTTAATTATTTTATTCTCTCCGTCCGAACGTACAACGGGGCATAATGATATCGTATGCCGAGCGTGTTATTATTACATATCATACGTATTATTATTTAAATATTTCGTTTCGTTCGGTTTTTTTCTTACTCTTTTTATTATCATTGTTATTATTATTATCATTATACTATATATATTATCGCGTTGGGATGTTTTTTTTTTCGGGTACTCCTCAACACCTATCCCGAACCGAACGCGCGGGAAAGGTCTACGAAAAACGACCGTGTCGCCGTGCTAAACCGAATCTGCGTGCCAACGCGTGCCATCAGGCCCGTGGTAAGATATTTTCCACTTTAAAGCGAAAATCGTATGGTCGCTCTTTGTTACAAATGTTACAAATCGGAATTATAATACGTCGTAATAGTTTACAGTCGCGTTGACCTGGTGGAGCTACTGGACAATAGTAAAGATGCATAACGGTAATTATTGTCGTATGTTGTCGATATTTATTAAATTTCGCTACTTTAATTTCTCTCGGATTGTATGCCGCCCTAAAGCAACGCATCACTTGTTACTGTACTCCAACGACGGGCAATACGAGATATGAGCTAAATTATGTGGAAATACAAAAATTGAAATATCCAGGAATAACAGCACGTTCGAAAGGATATTGTTCATATTCATCGAACGATGTGCAAAAATTTCAAAATGCCGCTCGGGACATAGGAATGAAAACGGCGAATAATACAGAATTTACGTCTGAACACAAGTTTTCAGGAAAGCATTCCTGCTATCCTTCCGAGCAGTAGGTACGGCCGAGTGGACGGTCGTCCGCGCGTTTAACAACGATCCCGATTCGTAAACACCATTTAGTGTATGTTCAGAGACACAGTATTATTGACAGCGCATGACTGAGTTTGGGTGATCCCGTCGAACTGCGACGCTAATACTACTAATGTACTATTAACTATTATTGTTGCGCGTCTAGGTCGAATCGGATACGTCAGTGACAGCGTTTTATCGAAAAGGAAAAAAAAATGAAACGAAAAAAAAAATAACAATCGACGCGAAGAAGCAAACGACTTCGCCGCACGGACCCTCCGTCACATCGTACGCCTAATTGTCCCGCGGTGCCGACGGCGGGCCCTGTGCCAAAATCAAATAGGCTCTTAATTTATTTACACTTTTTCTTCTCTCTCTCTCTCTTCGTTTCGGTTACCCGGCCCGCGCGGTTCACGATCCAAAACAGGTATACGCGCGCACCGCGTTTTGACGTCGAGACGACCGTCCCGGAACGCATAAATCAAAACGCTGCGAGTTGTAAATCTTTATGCACCGCGTCTGCAAAACCGTTACTCGGAGAACGAAAAAAAGTTTTTCCCCTCTCGAAACGGCCTGTCCCGAAACTTTGTGGCGCAGTACCGCTAATTTTCGTGCGGTCCGTAAAAACGCGAAAACGGATAGTTCGCGTGGATTTTCCACAAAAAAAAAAAAAGAAAAAAAAATTAATATTAAAAAATCAAATTTTACACAACGACGTAAATAATAACACTTGTACGCGATTGCTGTGTTTACTTGAGATAATCGAAACGCGTGTACAGCGAATGAATACGCGTTTAAAGTGTTTTTCTCGAGCCGATTCTGTGGAATGAATAATAGTAACCATAATAATAATAATAATAATAATAATAATAATAACGGGAGCGGAAGGGAAACGAACAAAACGTCGACAACGACGACGATAATAATATAAAGTATTATCGCAAAGTACAGATCGACGGGATACGACGGCGTTAGCGGTGTTGGCGCGAAAATACTTTTTCCATAATAGCGCGCGCGCAGTTTATTTTATTTTTTTAATGTCCACCGTTATGGGTTATGACATTATGCGCTTCTCTTTTAACCGAGTGACGAGGGCGAGCGTGGGTCTTAAGCTAACAAAACGCGTAAACAAACAGTTTGTATATCGTATCGTCAAAGTAGAATGTCCGTTTTCCTATTAAGGTTTTAGTCCGTATCGCACACAAAGATGGAAATCGGTAGGAAAACTTTTCAACTACGTACACATAAGTACGAGCGCTCATCAAGAGCGCGGACCAGTGAGGGCACACACGCACACGTACGTACGTACGAAAAATACTTAGGTCTCATTGTGACGCATGGTTCCCATATCATTTTTCAGAGTACCGACTATTGTAATTTTTGCTGTAGAATCGAATTCATGCCATTAAAACGTGATCGAAATCATTTTCTGTTTTTCTTTTTTCTTTATTCTTATACATAAAGGGAAAATCAAAAAACGGTCGAGATCTCGTTAAGAACGAGTGTGTATACTGCGTGCCTTGAAGTAAACTGTTCACAGCGTTTTTTTTTTCAATAAAACGATTCGGCCATTCGTAAATAGGGACAATCAACGAATGGTTTACGTTTTAATTTACAATTCAAGCAGTAGAAAAAATGAAAAAAATTACGTGAACTAATGAATAATAAATATGTATTGGTTATTTATTTAATAATAATAAAACCAGATTTTTGATAAGACTAACATTTTTGAAACGAAATACATATTATGTGTAATTTTGCTGTTCAAATTAACCTTTTTGGAGAACAAACATCGTTCTGGTGATTACACTGAACGCTCTATGCATTAGTTTTTCTTGAAAACCAAAATTTAAAAGAACTAGCAAAGGATAAAATATAATATAATTTCTATCTCTCATTAAAGTAGAAATACATTATTATTGTTATTATACTTTATACTCTATTGAATTGTGTTGCGCATTAAAATAAAATAACCCAAGTCCAATAAATAATATTTAGTTTTTTATTTTATTTTTTATCTCGAACAATTTTTTTGTTACAAACCATCCGGATTCACTTGGAACACTTAACTGTCGACCTGTACCGTAACAGACTCCTGTGCACGTTTCGCATGTTTCGCATTCAATTGGGGGACGTCCTTTCGCCCCTTCTTCCTGCCCACGGTTTTGGATGCCACCGCTAAAGCGTATAATGTCATGTGCAATTAGCCCATACACCGATGACGACGGCCATCACGGACGAGATCCTAGGGAATTACGCACGTGTTTGTGTGCGTTGAATCACGTTACATTGTAATACATGTGCGTTTACGTGTGCGCGCGCGCGCATATTATATACGTATCCGTTTACGGTGTACAGCCGCTGGAGCCGAATCCGATATGTAATCCAGTTTTAACCGCCATAGGATTAGGGCCGCGCGGCGTTTAGAAAAACACACGTCAATACGAGATTATCGTCTGCGTACGAGAAGCTAATTTAGTTGATCGATATATCGTTGTACGTTGCCCACGCCACCGCCACAGCGTTGTAAAAAATTAAATGAAAAAAAAAAAAAAATGTTCACGGTGCGTACAATTTATTTTTATTTTGCCACGTAAATATTTCAACATTTATTTTCCCGCGTCTACGTAGAGTAAATAATATGTTAACTTTGTGTGCGTGTATATTTTACCGCGTCGAATTGGTCGGAACCGTTATTATTTTGTTTTATTACGTTGAACAAACGCATTGTGAAAATATCGTCGGTAAACATGGGTATTATTTTAACGACTTTCAACCTGATTACCATTTTTTTTTTTTTGTTTTCTACGTTTTTACTTTTTACTTATTTTTTCTAACACTCCGTCTTGTACTCGAAAAAACGTGATAACCGCACACTGGTCTGTCGCTGGTCGGATTGAACATTTGACGTTCATCGTAGCGTACGGTAATAATGAACGAAAGTAACATGTTAATCAGAACGGACACGCAAATGCGCTGTGCGAAAACTGCGCCCACGAACAAATAAATCACAAACACCGGAATCGAATGTACGGGATATAACTATAACCATTGGATTGATCCGGTTTATTGGTTTTTACAGTTGTATAATAAACGTATTACGCGCCACAGTTTCGCATATCGCATCTCTTTCATATGTTTCTCTGGGATCACGACGGAGGACGGTGATCGATACCGTACGAATGATAATTCAGACGGATGAGAATTTGTTGCGTTGTGTACTTGTCTCACGGTTAAAATATTCAACACGGTGTACGTTTCCTATTGATTTAATTAGTACACGTCGGCTATAAATTCGGTTTATCTTTCAAAACCATTCAATTCGGTAATTCGAGGTCACTCGATAACGCCCAACCGTACCCGACTGGTTAACAGACTGCAGTCGACAAAGCACACTGAATTGTATGAAAATTAAAACTGAATCCCATTTTCAAACTTAACGTATAATAAGTTATACGTGTAATCATAATCATACGCGCGACCGCGGCAATAGAAATATGTCGAAGATGTCCGAAAAATTCGCACCGTTTCCGCGTAAAAAGTTTAATTATTACTTACTCAGTCGCGTCAGTCGCGCGTCTACAGAATCGCATCTTTAGAGCTCGGAAGTTGTTGCGTTTGCATGGTTTTTTTTTTTTTACACCATTGGATTTATGGCTAAGTGAGCTAGAAATTCATTCCAAGACACTACGAAAAACATATCAAAAGTTTGTAGTGCATATTCTTGCATATTAAGTGATTTTTAGATTTTAAAGCATATTTCTTGGTTTTGCAATTTTTTAGAGCATATTTTTTATAATTTATGAAGATTCAGTATGAAAATTTGAAGAATAAAAAAATAAATACATTCCCATCGAGAGAACATTCTTGACAATCTTGTATCATATTTTTCAAATTTCCATTTGACATTAAAAACAATGTTTTTTTCTCCTATTGGTTGATGTAATATATTTATAAGTAATAACTACAGCTAAAATATATACGAGTAGCTCTATCTAAAATAAAATATTATACAAATATCAAATATGAACAGCTGTAATCGAAATACGATGATTTTCTATAAACACTTTTCTAGGAAAATAACGCTAATGATTATTGAACATTCTGCAAGTGCATTTTTTTTTATTCAAGAAGCATTTTTAATGCTATTTTATTATTATTATTATTTTTAAATTATGATTAAAAATTAAAAATCAGAATTATGTCTACTACTTTGCTTTTTCTATGTTAATAATTTTATAAAATATTTGTGCAAATGAAAATTTTGTGTACAAAAATAGAATACAAGTGCATATATTTACTTTTTTAAGACTTTAAGCGCATGCATATTTAGTACTTTTCAAGTGCATTAAGTTCCGAGCCCTAATTATTATTGTACTATACCTACCGAATACACCGAATCTATCTACGCTCGCGTTTCACTGCAAACAATCGTTCTCCGTACACATTATACGCGCACGATACCCCGGTACAACAAGGGATCGTGTGCGTCGGTCTCCATATTTTTCTTCTTCCATTTTTCACTCGACATGCGAGACCGTAGTCAAGAACAACGTGTCGGTGTACGAACGATATTGTACAATGTGGGCGACATCATATCATACAATCGATCACACACGTTTTGCACGGAATGTGCGTGTATGTTAACACGGCGTGTGGCTGCCCGGACGCGTAATCAAAAATTATCGTATTCAATTGGTGCTCAATGTACACTCATAATCGTTTTTTCGTTTTCGTTTTCCCGTTCCCCGTCGGACGCGGTGGGGCAACAACGACAATGATAATAAGCTGTGAGGATGAGCAGCATATGGCACGTGTGTCAGGGGCGTATTTAGACTTACTTCTAGGGGGAGGGGGCGATTCAATTTTTTTCTTTAATTCAGCCTCAAAATTTGCAAGTCAAATTTTGATAATTTTTAAATCGAGTGAGTCCTTAATATTTCTGTTTTTTTTTTCATCTAATGTCGGATCCACTTAGAATCGACTTTTGTGGAGTTATTTTTTAACTGTGTTTTGAATGTTACGTTCGTGTTTTATTTGATTTTTTACTAAGTATGAACCCAACAAAAAGTCCAATTCATTATTCACAGCCACGCGTAATTTGATATCGTTATAAAACGATCCTCGTTTAAAAAAATTTGAAGTGTGCATCTCACATAATACGGATTCAGGGGGGGAGCGATCGTCCCATTCGTCCCCCCCAAATGCGCCTCTGATGTGTGTGTGTGTGATTTATTTGTGATTTATAAATCGTGGCATGAAATAAACGCGAAACCGTGTACGGTGCGAGATCGCAACGCGACAATGGACACTTTCCGACGATGATACACGGTCAGTTGCCAAAACAGATAAACTCCTATTACTATAACAATAAGTTTCTTGGATGTTTCATTCTCGCGTTTCGTCGTGCGGTGACGCTATTATTGTTATAACTTCGTGCGCGTGCACAGCGGTCCATAAAAATGTAATATTAAATTATATTTCATTATTCAACGCATCGCTGTCGTTTAAATGCTGGTGAAAAAGTACCAATGCGTATGAATAATAACGATGATAAAAAAAAAAAAAAAAAAGATTGTGGTTACCAAAAATACCGAACGTTGGGATCGTTTTGCGGAAGTATCCAAGCGGCTGCTCACTCCGTAGGTGGCCCCCGGAGACCTCTGTCACGCACTCGTCCAGAGCCATGTATGGGCTCCCTGTTTCTGCCCCCGCCTTTTTTTCTACCACCATAAAAATCCTCCTGCTCGTGCGTGCGCGCGTACGACCGAATTTCTTAACCATGGCACGGTCACCGGAAGTAACCGTCGGAATACCACGGTTGCGCTGTGCAACAGTGTTCGTGTTGCGAAATCACCGTGTTGTCGGTGCCAACGAGGTTTCGCTTCGGAATAATAATTTTAATAACTTTTAAAACATTTAATCGTCGAACAATATATTTGTCTGCAATACCTGTAACAATATGATGATCCCCCACCCGGTCGAAACGGTACAGAAACGTAGAAATGACCGTTTGAGAATGAACCAATAATAAAATGCGCGCGGACATTGAATTCGATTCGAATAGGCAGGTACGTCACATGGATTGGAGTTCGGTTCGAGGAGTCTGCTGTCGTTTCGTTATGCGTAGTGAAAACAACATCGCAGACGTACCGATAGAGAAAAGATAATATTATATTTGTGTAGCGTCTTCGAGTCCGTCGGGGTGAAATTGAATCGGGGTTTTCGCGCGGAAAGTACGTAACGTGAATCTAGCGTAGCCCGTTCTCACTCGAAAACAATAACGGGGTTTCGACTAATGAGTGTTAGCTCATTCGTCTTTGTCGGAAACGCGTTCCCGGACAAATTAGACAAATCGGTGGCGGCGGCGGCGTTTTATGATATTCTGCCAAGTGTTCACGACCGCGTCGTCACTGCCGTCGTCGCGAGTGTTTTGACGCGGATGTGTGTACATGTCCTGTAATCCGTTTCCTTTCCACCGGAACGAGCCGACCAAATATACATCGTTCGGCCGATTTTCTTTTTTTCCCATCGCCGGACGGGTTATGCAAGTTCTCTGTTCTCGGACGGCGCACACAAACGGAATAGGTCATCCGTGGTTTGTTACAAGGTTTCCGTCTTATATTATGGTTTTATACCGTTTCGAACGCGAACGAACGCGTTATCGCCGTTCGTTTACGTTCGTTCGGAGTGCTTCTGTTTGTGTCCAAACTGAAACTTCACTGACAGTTAACGTTCGGTTGCGTTCGGTTAGCGTTCGCTTTCCGTTCGAACGCATTCGTTGTTCGCGGTCGGCATCGCGTCCGAATACGAATATTCGATTCTATTTTTATCATCCGCGTTCGTGAGCGTTCGGCCGATAGTCCGGACTAGACGATCGAGGCAACCCCGAACGCCAACGTAACCGCATTCGGCGTTGGCGCGCTGTCCGAACTCGTTACCCGATTTCGTCGTCAATCCGCCGTTCGTGAAACCTTCACTGATTTCAACTTCGAACCAGGAGTGGATAGGCCAGGAAGGTAAAGGGGCGATCGCCTCCTGGGCCCTCGATAATGCCGTACTAATAACCCGTGCACAAAATGTAATATTAAATTATAATGGTATAACACCAATCTCCCGTGGTCTCCCGTGGTTTGTATCCAACCAAACGATCCGCAACTCAACCAGAGTCATCCCTCTCCCTGAACACATCTCCATCGAAACTAACAAATTAAAATCTTCTGTTATCAATTCCCCGATTCCTACGATCCGAGAAATTTCAATCAAGCCCTGCATCTCCCCTCGCCACAGAAATCGCCCCATCTCCTTCTAACTCCCCCACCCTAGTAAAACTCGCTAAACATTTTCAGATTCTATATTCCACACTCTAAGAGAGGCAAAAGCCTGAAGCAGAGCACCCCCCACAAAGCAAAGCAAAGCACCAATCATTTACTATTAGGATATCCGAATGTGGATGAATTTGAGCACGGATGACTAAAAGTATTTGTAAATGTAATAATAATAAGTCCAGTTGACCCCCCCGCCCCCCCGTATCCTTCGATACCCAGTCCGCCCCTGGTGCGAACGCACGCAATTCATTCAATACATATCCGTTCTGACCAAATGTTGACGAAGACCGAAACATCGATGGATCGCGTTCAAACGCAGTCCTCTGCCGTACCGCTGCCCGACCGATGGCACGTTGGCCGTTCGCGTTCGTTTGGTCGCACCAAGACCGACGTCGTCGGATAAGGGCGTCTCACGTGCCTTCGTTTCCCCCTCAGTCCGGACGGTGCTCGAATCGTTCGGGTCAAATCTACCGCCGACGCGAATTATTTCCGCGTTCGGTCGCGCACCGGACGATCGTCGAAAACTTACTGGACCTACTATAGTTGCAACGATGTTCGCGACCAGACGATTTGGCCAGAACGAACGGTTTTTCGTTGTCGTCGACGGTGCGCGTTTCCAACGAAATTTCATTGCTCTCGGTCTCGCGTCGGTGTTCGAGTCGACCCGACACCGGATAACCCGTAAATCAGATCACATTTGAACCATAAATGCCCACCCTCTCACGCCGACGAATACCGCGTCGGACGCACCAGACGAGGACGCGTTACGTTTATCGACCTCGACCTCCGGTCGCGCGAGTACGACCGCTTTCGGGTGTGTACCGCGCGCATAAATGCGGCGACGCTACAGGCCACCGTCTGTTATGACACCTGGACCAGGTGACCCGGAGGCGGCACATGCCGAGCACGAGACCTCCTCCGCCGACCAGAACCCGTTTGCTCGTTCTCGTTCGCGCTCGACGACCAACAGCATTATAACCAGTGTTGGGAAGGATAACCAATACTTTAATTTAGATTTAAGACAAACATAATGACTAAGGGTTTATCTCAGATAAAGATAAAAGATAATCTTTCAGTTATCTAGATGAAATAAAAAGATAAAAGAGAATTATTTAAATAGCATTTAAGGTCTGACTTTTGGCTATATTTTTAAAATAACTCTTTTATTTAATGCCTTAAGGTTTGACGGAATATTCTTATTATTCTTAAAAGTAAATACGTTGATAAATGATTAACAGATGTAGATTGATTTAAACTATTATTTATTATACCAACCTATATTTTAATATCTGTACAAGTAGTGATTCCTAAGTGGCCTTACATTATTCATAATTTTTTAACTAAATTTAATTTGGTTGTATAAGTTAACATTGTAGTTGTATGAAGATAATATACTAGTATATAAATGTATAACATTTGGTTATACTAGAATTTGTATTAAAATATTTTTTAATGTAATAATTTAAATTTTAAAATACATGTCACAGTTCACATATTTCAATTATTATTGTATGAAAAATTATGAAAAACGGCTAAATAAAACAATAAAATCTTATTTTAATGAAAAAAAAAACCACTTTGCTGGATTTAACATCTGTTATCCATTGACAGAAAAAACGCAAAAAGATAAGTATAAGATAAAGATACTCTGGATTTATCTAGATAAAAGAAGAAAGATAATTTGGACGTTATCTAGATTATATTTTGGATAATTTTATCTAGATAGTCCCAACACTGATTATAACCTCTTTCGCCGTTGACGGTAAGAAAGAATAAACAAAACACCGTCCGCGGGGTTAAACGTGCGTTAATGTTGTCCACGAACATCCGGTGACCGATTTAAATAGTCAGATTTTCGTCCGCACGAAACAAACACTTGCTAAAACAAACACTCGTACTCGGTGCTTTGATCGTGTTTTTTTTTCTTTTCGTACGACCCGAACCCGGCAAGGTTATACGTAATTCGGCTTACGGGTCAACGCGAGAACGATTTTTCTCGTCGGTTTTGATCCGCCGAATCGGTCGTTTTTTTTGGATCGCCGTAACACGGATACGTCTAAAACGGATCGGTCGCCAGAAGTCAAACGATATGCGCGCGAGTAGCTGTTTCGCGTCGTAGTTTTCGCTGACGGTGAAGAATACGTTCTCTAACGCACGCGGCCATTACACAGCCGTGTCGTGTCCGAGGATCGGTTTGAATACGCTACGCGTGTGGCCACGAACCGTCGAAGAAAACGGAAAACGACGTAATATATCGAAATGTGGCGGGAAAAATCGGTATACGAAACCCAGGCACCTCTTCTATTCGCTGTATTTTTATCATACCATTCGAACGGTACCGCGTATCGGCGATACACGTGTGCGAATGCATTTCGATTAATATGTAAAACATACATTTTTGTAAGCTTTTTAGACACGGTTTGAGTTCCGAAACGAATAACAGACAGTATCGTATTTACGGTTTGGTGGGTATATTCGTACAGTAATAACTCCTCGACGTATCCGTTCCCCGGTGTAATGAAATAAAATAATAAACTCGGCGGCGACGCTGTTGAACGGATTCCGATGCGACCGGAGACGTGCAGTCGGGCGAGGGCAAGGGGTGTCCCCTAGCGAATACTTCCCACTTCTGCGTAATTTATGTGTTCGAGAGGGTAGGAGGCTGCCGTATCTCACCCTCCCGCCACGGCGCTTTGTCGCATTGAAGCTGTACACATGTACATAGCGTAAGCAATTATATTTTAACGTGAAATGTTCATTGGTATTATTGGCAAAAGCCTCGGACGCGCGATGTCCGACAATACGGACGCGAATATTCATACCGATCCGCGGTGCAACAAATGAATTCGGACACCCGGATTTACCGGCGAGGCGCGGGTGCAGTATTTGAAAAGTGTTCGAAAAAAAACAGTTCGACGGAATGCGTGCGTTCGATGACAATGATCTCGGAAAATGACGTTTTCGGGACAAAGGCGAAAAATGTTCGTTTCAAAAATCGGTATGTGATGTTACGTAACGTCGTGTCTCTCGAGGCGAACGTCTTGGCACACGTTAAGTGTACCGCGTTAATGTAAGCGAATGAATATCATCTGTTGAACATTCGAAAAATATATCGTTTTCCCAAACATCATCGGTCGCATTACCAATTTTATCGGTACGTAAACAGCTTGGAGATTTTTTTGGGAGAAAAACAAAACGATAAAATAACATTATTCCGGAGTATTACGTATAAAAAAAACTTTCACCACCCTCGCGTGTTCGTATGACTTTTGAATATCCACGGTGTAAATGGTGCGCGGCGGAGAAACAGCAGAGGGTATTAGTCTGCGCAAAGGGGGAAGAAATCACCGAGTCGTGATATTTTTCGACCCTCTCGTACACGCGGCATTATACTCTGCGGTATATATAAACTTCTATTACAGGTCAAATGGAAAACGCGCACTCGAATAAAAGTTGTTATTCGTCATAAATGTTATGGTCGGACTGTGAGGTTTGGTCGTGCTAAATTTTCGCTCTTTTCGGAAGTGCATTGTGGCGCGCTACAGACCGAAACGAGCGCGAGGCAGAAAGTTTTGGATGAATTACACGGCCAATTTATCGTTTACGTCCAATACTCCCAACGCAGACGACGTGTACACACCGCGACGTTGATGATGCGATCAAAATATTTCAAACCGACGTCGTCCGATCGAACGGCGTACCTTTGCGTTTTACGATGATACTACATTTGTACATTTCACCTACGGTTCGGTACTTACGATATTTACTACGCGTACGTATAAATCAATATGTTCGCAAAATCTTCGACAGAGAATTTTGACGAAATAATGACTCGGGGTATGGGTTGAAAAAAAAAAAAAACGAAATAAATAAATATAAAGGAACGGATGAATATTTTATTTATTGGAGTCAAACTCGGGTTTTGGACGAAAGATAGGGGAAAGAAGGAGAATGAGAAAAGAGGGAAAATGGGAATAGAGAGGGAGAAAAGGAGATAAAGAGAGAACGAGCGTATTGCGGCGTTCTTAGCCTTCTCTTGTTCCGCCACTCACATAGCTATCCTTCTCCAGTGTACAGTTCCCGTTTTTCGTCGTCGGCGTCCTTTAGTGGCAAAACTTGCAAAGGGTAGTAGTAGTAGTAGTAGTAGTAGTAGTAGTAGTAGTAGTAGTAGTA